>NW_007240595.1:593606-666680 GCF_000164805.1 Carlito syrichta
ACTGCACTCTCGTCTGGGTGACAGAGTGAGACTCCAACTCAAAAAAAAAAAATGTATTGTACTAATACTTCTTTTCCTTGCTTTTTCAATGGACTTTTGCTCATTAAAAAAGTGATTGTTTCTTACTGTGTATGCCTCTGAGTGCTCAGTTTTCAGAGTTTTGGAATTTAGCACTTTGTTTAATATGATAAGTCATTCATATACCACACTGTGACAGTTAAGGATGATGTTAGTTAATTCACAAAAAAGATACACTTATATTTACAATGCCCCATGTCACTTTAAACCCTTTAAAGTGGTTTTGCTTGGTAACTGAGCAAGTTTAAATATGACTTGATTTTTTAAGTAGTTTTGTATCCCATTTGAAATTTTTCAGGTGGATTTTTGTAACTTAACAGTAACAACTTTGAAAATAGACAGATACTATTGTCTGTCTTTTGGTTTATTAAATGGTTAAATCTTAACCAAAATGCTGATATTGAGAGAGGAAATTACTTCACTTTGCCTTCTTACTTATTCCTTATATTTTTCATTGGGCAAGTTCAGTGATTGTTCTGGATTTCAGGAAAGTTCTGATCAGTACAAGAAGAACATCCAGCCAGGCTTAAGCAATATTTTATTTTTAATTTTTCAGTGATTGCCTTCATGTTGTAGACCCCATGCCTGTGCGGGGGCCTGACGTAGAAGCATACTGTCTACGCTGTGAATGCAAATATGAGGAAAGAAGCTCTGTCACAATCAAGGTAAAAATATACAGAGAGATAAAGATATCTGTTCTGCTTCTGGATAGTCTCTAGACAAGACAGAAGATTTTGGACCCTTGCCCCAAAAGGAATAATGGGCCTATTCTTTGCCTGCCTCACTGAGATATTTTGTGGATTAATTCAGATATGTTAGATAGATATGTGAAATGGCACAAAATTGCCCTATGTGTAATTAGCATATTCCAGAAAGTTATCCTAGCTTCTCTGTGGGCTATGTGCACTAAAGGCTAGTGAGAGAGCAGTGTGTTTAAGCCCTCCTCTCCCTGCCTTCCCAAACCTTTGAAAAATTTATATATACACATATATGTGTGTGTCTGTCCAAAGAGGTGCGTGTGTGTATATATATAGCTGCTACATATATATACACATACAAGTATATATTATATGAGTATATTTATATATAGCAGCTATTCTAGAAACATCAATTCTGGATTTTAAGATGTCTCTTCTTCATTTCCTGTAGGAAATGGAATATAGATGACTCTCATTACCATTTGGATCTCTGAGAGTTCAATTACTTTATTATAGTGGCTATGGTTCTTCCAATTTTTTTTTTTACATGACACTTCCCATTCCTTTCCCCCCAAAAAAAAGCCTTGTGGAAAATCTGAATTTGGGGTAGCCAGTTCTAATAGTCACAAAGATGTCTGCTGTGATTGACTCTGTGGGAGTGTTCCTGTTCCAACAGGGTGCTATACTGGAGAGAAATCCTCACTGGACTATTTTTTTTTAAGTGTACAATTTATGTACCCTAAAAATAACTCATTGTAAGTATTCGTTCTATAAATTTTAGTACATTTAAAACAACTTGTTGAAACAACTTCTAAAACATTCCTCTCAGCCGGGCGCAGTGGCTCAAGCCTGTAATCCCAGCACTTTGGGAGGCAGAGGCGAGAGGACTGCCTGAGCCCAGGGGTTCGAGACCAGTCTGAGCAACATGGTGAGACCTCATTCTACAATAAATCAAAAACTTAGCCGGGCATGGTGGTGCATACCTGTAGTCCTAGCTACTTGGAAGGCTGAGGCAGAAGGATCACCTGAGTCTGGCAAGTCAAGGCTGCGGTGGCCGGGAGCGGCCACTGCACTCCAGCCTCGGTGACAGAGTGAGACTCCAACTCAAAAAAACCCCAACTACATTCCTCTCACTCCAGAAGGATCCCTCATGCTATTTACAGTTAACTCCCATTCACAACCCCGGGCCCAGACAATCCCTCTTCTACTTTATGTCTCTACATGCCTAGACATTTCATATTCAGAGTCATGCAGTATGTGGCCTTCTGTGACTGATTTATTTCAGTTAATACAATGTTTTCGATGTCTATCCAAGTGATGGCGTGCACTTCATTCCTTTTTATTTCTGAGTAGTATTTCATTATATGACCATTCATCAGTGGCTGAACATGTGGATTACTCCTGGATTTCTGCTATTATTAATAATAGTGTCACAAATATCTACACACATATCTTTGGGTATATGTTTTCCTTTCTCTTGGATAAATTCCTTAAACTGGTAAGTTTATGTTTAACTTTTTAAGAGACTTCCACGTTGTTTCCCTAAGTGGTACCATTTGTCATTCCCATAAGCAGCACATGAAGGAGGGCTTACTTTCTCCACATCATTGACAGCCATTTTATTATAGTCATTCTGATGGGTGTGTCACACTGTACTTTTTGTTCATACGTGCACTAAGATCTCAAGAAAGTCGCCGACCCAGAAAGTACTTTGTCTATCTAAATTGATATAAGAGAGTATTCTGTTGAATTACTTTTGCTGTTGGGGCTTAAGTTGTTTTGGCAGCAGTACTGCTGAATCTAGGACACTGTGTTCAGCTGAAAAAAGGAAACTACCGTACTAGTAGTGGTGACAAGTGGTTAGCAGTAGCTGAAGGTGGAATTTTGAAGACTTGCAAAAAGATCCCAAAGATAGAATGCTTTCTTTCCTCTTCAGTAATACTTTGGTGAAGAGTTTAGTTTGTTTCTTATGTTGCTATCTGGTTTGTATAGAAATCCTCTGTGCTTAGCAGATACATCAGTCTGCTTTACTGTTGTCATACAAAATTCTGATTTCTTGTCTTGAACAGAGATGTAACTTATTTTCAATTTCCTTTAGGTTACCATCATAATTTATCTCTCCATTTTGGGCCTTCTGCTTCTGTACATGGTGTATCTTACTCTGGTTGAGCCCATACTGAAGAGGCGCCTCTTTGGACACTCACAGTTGATACAGAGTGATGATGATGTTGGGGTAAGTTCTCAGCCTGCCCTCGCTGCTCATGGCCATCTCTGTCAGCACCTGCTGTGAAGTGCAGATGAAAAACCATCACACACAGACATTCACCTGCTGAAGCATATCCTCAACTAGAGTAGCTAAAGATAGTTCTAACTTTCATATAGATCTCTTCATGGGGAAATCACTCTATAGAGCCATGGTGGTGGTGGTTTAAGCTGAAGATCCTTGGTAAGCTGCTTTGTAAGGCTTTGCCTTCAGAACCAGGGACATGATTTTCATTGCCTTTCCCCATTTATATTGAGAAAAGTGTCTGAGATTTCTTCCCAGGCTCCTGCCTGAAACACCTTTCCTGTCAGTGTCACCATGTATTTTAGAAGACAAAGAGGTTTTAGTGAAGGGAAATGTGAAGATTATGACATTCTTTTCTTAATGTAGTACAACGTGATAACTTGCTGATGTTTCATATTTCTTTTTTTTTTCTACTGCTTAAAAAAAACAATCTGTAGCTGGGCGCTATGGCTCACACCTATAATCCCAGCACTTTGGGAGGCTGAGGTGAGAGGATTGCCTGAGTCCATGGGTTCGAGACCAGCCCGGGCAACTTGGCGAGACCTCATCTCACAATAAATAAAAAAACTAGCTGGGCGTGGTGGCGCATGCCTGTAGTTCCAGCTACTTGGAAGGCTGAGGTGGAAGGATCGCCAGAGCCCAGTAGGTGAAGGCTGCAGTGGCCATGAGCATGCCACTGCACTCCAGCCTGTGGGACAGAATGAGACTCAAACTCAAAAAAAAAAAAAAATCTGTGATCTTTAACTCTAGAGAAAAATAAAACCATCACTCCATATTCTCTTCCTATCTTTAAAACACATTTTTATTTGTACATATAGTTGGCATAAACAGTGTATAAATTGTTTCATAGTCTCCTTTTTGCTTTAATTCAACTTTATTCAGAGTGTCCAGAAATTGACATAGTCCACAAACTTTTTATTCAGTATAGCTTAGATAATTATGTTTTTTGTTTTATCATTATCCTGTTTGGGGCTGTTTCTGAATTTTCCATTATTTCATTATTAGATTTAATTTTGTTTTTAGAAATGACTTTTTCTTTTGGATTATTTTATTGGACTATGTTCCTTAAAATAGATAAAATTCAGTACTTTATAGTTTTAAGAATCAATTGCAAAAGTCAAACTGAGAGTGAGCCCTTGCCAACCATAGCCAAAATTCCTTTCACTCTAGAATGGCTGTGGTCCTGTTAGTAAAAGACAGGAAAGGGCATCCTGACTGGATGCCCTGGGTTATAACTACAAACAAAGCCTACTTTTTGATCAATGTACTGTTGTCTCATGAACATCGATTACGAATTCTGAACTTACTTGGGCAAGATTTAATTTTTTTTTTTTTTTTTTTTGAGTTGGAGTCTCACTCTGTCGCCCAGACTGGAGTGCAGTGGCCGCTCCCAGCCACCGCAGCCTCGACCTACTGGGCTCCGGTGATCCTTCCTCCTCATCCTTCCAAGTAGCTGGAACAACAGGCGCACGCTACCACGCCCGGCTAAGTTTTTGATTTATTATAGAGATGAGGTCTCGCCAAGTTGCCCAGGCGGGTCTCGAACCCGCAGGCTCAGGCAATCCACTCACCTCAGCCTCCCAAAGCACGGGATTACAGGCTGAGCCACCGACCCCAGCTGATTTAATTTTTTTAGTCAGGAACTTTCCTAAAAACACCTCTGTTTGCCTCTTTCCCTTGATTCTTTTTATAATTCAACCAAAACATAATGAGTTAACTTTTCTATATCAGGTACTGTACTGGGTACTAGGAATAAAGATACAAATAAAATAGAAACAGACATGTAAAAGAAATGACTGGCCAGGCACAGTGGTTCACACCAGTAATCCCAGCACTTTGGGAGGCTGAGAAAGAGCAATCACATGAGGCTAGGAGTTCGAGACTAGCCTGGGAAATAGCAAGACCCCATCTCTACAAAAAATGTTTTTAAAAATTAGCCAGGCATGATGGCATATGCCTGTTTTCCTAGCTATTTGAGAGGCTGACGCAAGAGGATCACTTGAGCCCAAGAACTTGAGTTTACAGTGAGCCATGATCTCGCCATTGTACTCCAGCCTGGACAACAGAGCAAGACCATGTATCTTAAAAAAAAAAAAAAAAAAGAACAAAAGAAAGAAATGACTAAAAGTTTTCCCCTTTTATTTTTACTCAAGTAAGAAACATGTTTATTTTTAAAGAATTCTTAGAAGGGGATTGATAGGCTAGGAGAAAAAATAAGACTGTAGATCTAATGTGGTAAAAAATCAAGCAGGGTACGGTGGCTCACACATGTAATCCTAGCACTTTGGGAGGCTAGGGTGAGAGGATTGCTTGAGCCCAGTGTTTGAGACCAACGTGGGCAACTTGGTGAGACCTCGTCTCTACAATAAATCAAAGAATTAGCCAGGTGCAGTTCCAGCTATTTGGAAGGCTGAGGCAGAAGGATCGCCTGATCCTAGCAAGTTGAGGCTGTGGTGGCCGTGAGTGTGCCACTGCACGCCAGCCTGGGCAACAGAGTGAGATATGACTCAAAAAAAAAAAAAAGCAAAAACAACAAAAAAATCAGACATGTTGAGGCCAGTGGGTGAGAGAACTAGAAGGATAGGAGGTTGTGTCTCCTGTCCAGGAGCGTTAGAGTCTCAGTTACTGCTAACATTGCTAATTTTCATCCACATATTCAGGGTTTCTCAACCTTGACATTATAGACATTTGGGGTTGAATATTCTCTGTTCTAGGAGACTGTCCTGTTCGATGTAAGATATTTAGTAGCATCCCTTACCTCTCTCCACTGGATACCAGTAGCAGCCCCCCTCCATCTAAGTCATGAAAATAAAAAATGTCCACAGACATTGCCAAATGTCCCGGGGGGGGGGCAAAGTAGTAGTTCTCAACTACTGACATATGGAAATGTTGTGCCTCAAAGGCCACATAAACCATTTTCATTATGGACACATAGGTTGAAAGTCTGACTTAAACTACATCTTTTACAGCATTAAATATTTGATCTTGACTTAAGAAGTAGACAATATTATACACAAAACATAAAAGAAATGAGTGTACAGATGTACAGATGAAAACATGTAGGGTAGGCATTTTATTGGTGGGGTCACATGCTTAGTATCTTTTGCTCAGCAGTGATTGATTCTGCCTGCAGGTTGATCATTTGGGAATGTTGTCACTGACAGTCCTGGCTGACTCTTGGATATCTGTTAAACTGATTCTGGGGAGAGAGGCTGTCTGACCACAGCTGTGAGTTTATAGTAACAACTCTGTACAAAAAGAAGTTAAATTAAACTTCCTACAATTGGCCTGGTACAGTGGGTCATGCCTATAATCTCAGCAATTTGGGAGGCCGGGGCAGGAGGATTGCTTGAGGCAAGAATTCAATATCATCTAGGTGTCATAGCGAGACTCCATTTCTACAAAAAAACTTAAAAATTAACCAGTGTGGTGGCACTCGCTTGTAGTTCTAGCTGCTTGGTAGGCTGAGGCAGGAGAATCATGTGAGCCTAGGAGTTTAAGGCTGCAGTGAGCCATGATTGTGCCTGCATTCCAGCCTGGCCAACAGAGTGAGACCTTGTCTCTAAAAAATAAAAATAAATAAAAAATTAAAATAAATTCCTACAATTGTTGCTTATCCAAGATGTGGGTTTTTCACTGTTTCATGTACTTAAAAAAATACTTTTGTTAAATTCTCAGTTATCATTTTTTCCATTTTTGTTCAGTGTAGACATTTTAAATAAAATAAAAGTTAGTACAAATAGTTAAGAAGCTCACGCAAATACTGTATTATATATACATGACACATCATCACTATTATCAAAGCATTACATTAAAACATGTTTTGTATTTATTTTAACTTTATCAGGTGTAAAAAGAACAAATATATAAGAAGGGTAAATCTCTCTTTGTCTTCTCCCAGCATCCATGACCATGAGTAGCTAGTTCAATCTTGTTCTGATGGGTGGAGAACAGGCCAAAAGGATTAACTGGCTTGTTTAGTCTTTTGAATTTGTTCCTTAAGAAGACTTTTCTCCCCCACCTTGAAGGGTAGAATACAGGACTATGAAACTGAGAGGCGCCCTACTGATAAAGTACATCTTTCTTCCCTGTATTGTTTGTGTCATAACAAACCAATGGTGGTAATATTTTTCCCTCTCTGGTGTTTGACTCAGAGGATAATATTTTATATACAAGTTTAATGAAGCACCATACTCCTATAGTGTCATTTTAATCTGCCTGACCAAAATTTGTGTTTTGAGAAGATTTAACACTAAGTCAAGGTTAAGCAAGCTGAGTTTTAGTGTTTGCACTAATTTGTTAAATTATGTTGGGTCAGATTATTTCCTTAAGGGAAATCAAGTAATCCTACAAAACTTTAGCCTTCTTCCTTTTTTTTTCTGAGTTGGGGGTCTCTGTCACCCAGGCTGGTGTGCAGTGGCACCACCACGGTTTATCGTAGCCTCAACCTCCCAGGCTCAGGGGATCCTTCCACTTTAACCTCCCAAGTAACTGCGACTATAGGCACATGCCACCACACCCTGCTAATCTTTTATTTATTTTTTGTAGAAACGAGGTCTTGCTATGTTGCCTAGACTGGTCTCAAACTCCTGGGCTTAAGCAATCTTCTCGCTCTGGCCTCCCAAAGTGTTGAGATTACAGGCATGAGCCACTGCATTCAGCCAGCCTTTCTCTTTTTAAAGTGTTTTTTCTTACACCTTTGAAACATTTTGAGGCCAAGCACGGTGGCTCATGCCTGTAATCCAAGCACTTTGGGTGGCCGAGACAAGAGGATTGCCTGAGCCCAGGGGTTCAAGATCAGCCTGGGCAACTTGGCAAGACCTTGTCTCAAAATAAATCAAAAAATTAGCTGGGCGTGGTGGCACACTCCTTTAGTTCCAGCTACTTGGAAGACTGAGGCAGAAGGATCACCTGAACCCAGCAGGTCGAGGCTGCGGTGGTCATGAGCATGACACTGCACTCTAGCCTGGGTGACAGAGTGAGACTCCTACTCCAAAAATGAATAAATAAAAACAAAAATAGGCCAGACATGGTGGCTCACACCTGCAATTTCGGCACTTTGGAAAGCTGTGGCAGGAAGATTGCTTAAGGCTAGCAATTTGAGACCTGCCTGGGCAACATAGGAAGACCCTGTCTCTATTTTTAAAAAGAAAGAGAGACAGAGAGAGAAAGAAAGAAGGGCTGGGGAGGGAGGGAGGAAGGAAGGAGGGAGAGCGGGAAGAAAGGAAGAAAGAATTGTAAAATAGCCTGTAGTACCAGCTCCTTGGGAGGCTGAGGCAGAAGGATCACCTGAGGCCAGGAATTTGAGGCTTCGGTGAGCTATGATCATGGCCTGTGAATAACCTGACCCATGGCCTGCACTCCTCCCTGGGCAACATAGCTAGGTCCCTGTTTCTTAAAAAATAAAAATTAAGTTAATATCTAGCCTGGGCAACATAGTGAGACCTTGTCTAAAAAAATTGTTTTTTAAATAAATTGGGTTTAGGGATTTGTACAAGCCATTGCCTTAATTAGGTAAAAAGTTTAGAGAATTTTGGTAAAGAAAGCAAGGAAAAATTCTTTATAGAAAACTCTTTGAAGTCTTTCAAATACAGACATTGTGTACATGTCTTGCTATGAAAACAAGGCAGGTGTTCTAATACCAGACAGTTACAGTTATATATATAGTTCTGTGGTTGTGTATAGCTTTCCATAGCATGCTGACTCCTGCCTTGGGTATACAGTAAAGCCTTTTCAAACATGCACAGCAAAACAATGTTTTTTCCTTCCTAGAGACAAAACTTAGTTTATGAGGTACAACCTGTGACATGGATCTTAGGCTGGAACATTTAGAAGATTTGCTAACATGGTATTCAGGAAAAAGAGATCAAGGAAAAGGCAAACAAAAGCAGTAAATTACTACTGAATGCTTCTTGTCATTTAGACAGCTGTGTTTATATATCTCATTCATAGATAGATCAGCATGGCAGTTTCCTATGTAATGACTACAAACATCCAGTTGCATTGGTTCACTTTGACCAGGATAGGTTGGTTTTCTACACAGACACCTGGGTAACCCTTCAGTAGCCTCTTTCCTAAGGCAGCAACTTACATGGAAGCCACTGGGTGCTCAGCAAAGCAATGAAAGATTCAAGTCTTTGTCAAATAGTGATTATAAAGTAAATAATTTCTTATCATCCTCGGTCATAGAGGGCAATTGTAGCATTGAACTGTGTCTCTTTTCATTGCAGATTGGGGAAAGGGGGAAATGAGAAAGCGTTTAGAAACTAGTCCATTTAGTCGAGGCATAGAGAGAGATTAAAACCAAACAAGACTCCGTCAACTCACCTTCCAGTGTGAATGTGGCCCCAAGTTGACAAGTAAACAATTTTAATATAATGGAACCAGGAAATTAAAAGGCAGATCTTTCCCCTGCCAGGGGTTAGCTGCATAGTATTGAATCAAGCAAGAAAAGACCCCACTTTCCATATCTGTTACATGGAGATATTAACATGAAAGTAGATTTTCTTTTTCTTACCAATCAGGGAAAACTTCTCTTTATCACAAATAACCAGTTTTTGGCTTGGACTTCACTTCTTAAGGGAAATATCTTTGGAAGTACTGATCTATGGGAACGTTTCACAAATATCCTTCATCACTTACGTTTCCTGAACCACCTGTTTTTTGTTTTTTGTTTTTTTAACTTGGAGCCTTACTCTGTCACCCAGGCTGGAATGCAGTGGAATACTCACGGCCACCACAGCCTCGACCTACTGGGCTCAGGTGATCCTTCCACCTCAGCCTTCCAAATAGGCGAAACTGCAGGCATGTGCCAGCACACCCGGCTAATTTTTTGATTTATTGTAGAGATGGGGTCTTGGCAATTTGCCCAGGCTGGTCTCGAACCTCTGGGCTCAGGCAATCCTCTTGCCTCTGCCTCCCAAAGTGCTAGGATTACGGGTATGTGCCATCGTGTCCAGCTTGAACCACCTGTTTCTATAGTTGAGATCATTCTGCTTCTGATAGTTGAGTGCCTGGGAGCGCTCAGCTGAATAGATGCTGTTTGAAAAGTTCACCTGTGCACATTCCTATAGTTCCAGCTGCTTGGAAGGCTGAGACGGAAGGGTCGCCGGAGCCCAGCAGGTTGAAGCTGGGGTGGCCGTGAGCATGACACTGCACTCCAGCCTGGGCGACAGAGTGAGACTCCAACTTGAAAAAAAAAAGAAAAGTTCACCTGCTTCTGTCTCTGTGGCAGTTTGGCTGCTGTTTTGTGTGTTTTACACTTACTATGCCATTTCTGATGGTCTCCTTTCCTGAACTTTTAGGATCACCAGCCTTTTGCAAACGCCCATGATGTGCTGGCCCGCTCCCGCAGCCGAGCCAACGTGCTGAACAAGGTAGAATATGCCCAGCAGCGCTGGAAGCTTCAAGTTCAAGAGCAGCGAAAATCTGTCTTTGACCGTCATGTTGTCCTCAGCTAATTGGAAATCACATTCAAGGTGACTGGAAAGAAACAAGGCAGACAACTGGAAATAATTGACTGAGTTTTCTTGGGTTTTGTTTTAATATCCTATTGATTTCACCAGCTGTTGCTGGAAGATTCAAAACTGGAAGCAAAAACATGCTTGGTGTTGTTTTCTTGTTTAATGTATTAATAGAAACATTTTTAAAAGCACACAACTCAAAGTCAGCCAATAAACCTTTTCCTATTTGTGACTTTTACTAATAAAAATAAATCTGCCTGTAAATTATCTTGAAGTCCTTTACCTGGAACAGGCACTCTCTTTTTCACCACACAGTTTTAACTTGATTTTCAAGATAATTTTCAGGGTTTTTTGTTTTCCTGGTGGGTGCGGGGAGGGATGCCTGGGAAGTGCTTACCAACTTTTTTCAAGTCACTTTACTAAACAAACTTTTGTAAATAGACCTTACCCTCTATTTTCAAGTTTCATTTACATTTTGCAGTGTGCCAGCCTCACCCGAGTGCTGACTTGCCCATTTGACTTCTGCACTGACCCTGTTATCTGTGGTATCTGGTTGGCTTGGGGCTGCACTTGATGATAAACTGGATCTGAAATGCCTGGAGGCACTTCACAGAATGCATATTTTCTTCATGTACTGATGTCTGATGCAATGCATCCTAGAACAAACTGGCCATTTGCTAGTTGACTCTAAAGACTAAACAAGTCTTGGTGTGTGTGGTCTTTCTCATCTTCTTCTAGTATCTTTAAGGACAAATCCTAAGGACTTGGACACTTGCAATAAAGAAACTTTCTTTTAAACCCAAGCCTCCCTGGATTGATAACATACACACATTTGTCAGTATTTCCGGTTGTGTTAAGAGGCAGCTGTTTCAGCTCTAGTGTGTGCAGCTTTGAATTAGGACTAGGGTTTAGGGTGCCTCTCTCTAAAAGGTGTAACAGTTATTGGATAACTGGATTTTTTCTTCCTATGTCCTCTTTGGAATGTAACAATAAAAATAATTTTTGAAACATCTATCAATATATATCTATGTCTCCTCGCTTTTTTCTTGTCCCTCTTTTGCTGTATGATAAGATTGAAGATACAAAGACGTGTTGTACCCTGTTGTGAGCCTACTTTTTTATACCAATCTAATAACACATTGGTACTGAGTTATCTGTGTGTACGTATGCAGAGAGAGAGAGAAAATGTATGGATCCTTAGGTCTCTGAAAGGCATCCAAATACTTAGATAAATTGAGAAATTTAAAATTCCTGGAAGAGAGCTTGTTTTAAGAAATTGGCAAGATGCGTATTAGAATTAAATTACATTTAAATTCATAAGATTGAAGTTTTAGGAGCTGTTAATAGGAGGTTAGTAAAAAAAGGAGTTTTTTCCCCCATGTGTTAACTAATTATACTTTTTAAAAAAATGTGGAGTATAAGATTGGGCATGGTGGCTCAGCCTGTAATCCCAGCACTTTGGGAGGCTGAGGTGAGAGGATTGCCTGAGCCCATGGGTTCGCAACCAGCCTGGGCAACTTGGGGAGACCTTGTCTCTACAATAAATCACAAAAACTAGCCAGGCGGGGTGGTGTGCATCTGTAGTTCTAACTACTTGGAAGGTTGAGGTGGAAGGGTCACCTAAGCCCAGCAGTTTGAGGCTGCCGTGGCTATGAGTGTACCACTGTACTCCAGCCTAGACCACAAGAGTGAGACTCCAACTCAAAAAATAAATGTGGGGTACAGTTCAGAGTTAGGTATACAAATGGTCATTATGCAGGTACCCTTGTTGATGAAGTGCCCCCTCCCTCCCCTGGTAGTTTCCCACTACTGCCAATCCCTTTCTTACAGTATTATGATAATTGTTCAAGGTCTGCTTATGAGTGAGAACATGTGGTACTCAGTTCTTTGCTTCTGTGATAGATCACTTGGTACTATTGACTCTAAGTCCATCCAAGTTGCTGTGAATTTCATAATTTTCTCTTTCTTTATGGCTGCGTAGTATTCTATCGTATACATGTACCACATATTTTTTTATCCAGTCCTCTTTCGATGGGCAGCATGGTTGGTTCCATGCTTTTGCTATTGTGAATAATGCTGCAACAAACATGTGTGCAGGTATCTTTTTCATAGAACGATTTGAGTTCCTTTGGGTATATTCCCAGAAGGGATTGCGGGGTCATATGGAAGGTCGATTTTTAGATCAAAAAGCAGTTTTTTTAACACCCACACATCTAACCTAAAATTATTGATTTTTATTGTGCATATTAAAATATTTCAGGCAACCCCTTTGGGTCCTCTCCCACTATGGGAGCTTTTCTGTCCTCTCAGTAAATCCTGCTTTCTAAAAAAATAGTAATAACAAAATAAAATATTTCAGTTTAACCATGACCAAGTGGGATTTATCATGGTATGCAAGTCTGGTTCAATGTTCAAAAATAATGTCAGTGGCTCACACCTGTAATCCCAGCACTTTGGGAGGCTGAGCTGAGAGGACTGTCTGAGCCCAGAGGTTTGAGACCAGCCTGGGCAACTTGGCGAGACCCTGTCTCTACAATTAAAAAAAAAAAAATTAGCTGGGCATGGTGACACGTGCCTGTAGTTCCAGCTACTTGGAAGGCTGAGGCAGAAGGCTCAACTGGGCAACAGAGTGAGACTATGACTCAAAAAAAAAAACCCCTCTGATTTCTAGGGGTTAGGGAGGAAGAAGGATGAAAAAGCAGAGCACAAGATGTGTGGGGCAGCAAAACCATTTTGTACATTTTCTACAGTGGTGAATACATGTCTTTACATATTTGTCAAAACCCATAGAAAGTAAATATGCTCCAAAAGTGAACTCTGACGTGAACTATGAACTTGGGGTGATGATGTGTGTATGTGGATTCATCAGTTCTAACAAAGGTACAACTAGGATGTGGAACATCAATGGTGAAGGCAGTGCGAGTGTGGGTGCAGAGTACATGGGAATGCTCTATCCTGTTTGCTATGAACCTAAAACCACGTCAAGAAATAAAGTCTAAGAAAAATAAATAAAATGGCTATTTTTTAAAAAAAGATGTTGTTGGGCTGGGTGCGGTGGCCCATGCCTATAATCCCAGCACTTTGGGAGGCTGAGGTGAGAGGTTTTCCTGAGCCCACAAGTTCAAGACCAGCCTGGCCAATTTGGTGAGACCTCGTCTCTACAATAAATCAAAGAAATGTAGCCAGGCATGGTGGTGCATGCCTGTAGTTCCAGCTACTTGAAAGGCTGAAGCAGAAGGATTGCCTGAGCCCAGCAGTTCGAGGCTCTGGTGGCCATGAGCGTACCACTGCACTCCAGCTTGGGTGACAGAGTGAGACTCCAACTCAAAAAAAAAAAAAAAAAAGATGTTATTGGATGTGCTGGTTCACACTTGTAATCCCAGCACTTTGAGAGACCAAGGTAGGGAGATCACTTGAGGCCAGGAGTTTAAGAACAGCCTGAGCAACATAGCGAGACCTTATCTCTACAAGACATTTAAAAAATCATCCAGGCATGGTAGTATACATCTGTAGTCCTAGTTACTCAGGAAGCTAAGGTGAGAGGATCACTTGAGCACAAGAGTTTGAGGTTGCGATGAGCTGTAATTACACCACTGTATTCCAGCCTGGGTGACAGCAAGACCTTGACTGCCTCTAACGAAAAAAAAAAACATTCCTAGTTCTAGCCTCAATTTCTATCCAAAAGAATATTGACCAGGCCGGGCTCGGTGGCTCAGCCTGTAATCCCAGCGCTTTGGGAGGCCAAGGTGAGTGAATTGCCTGAGCCCGCGGGTTCGAGATCCACCTGGGCAACTTGGTGAGACCTCATCTCTACAATAAATCAAAAATCAGCCGGGCGTGGTAGCGCAGGCCTGTAGTTCCAGCTACTTGGAAGGCTGAGGCGGAAGGATCGCCGGAGCCCAGCAGGTTGAGGCTGCGGTGGCCGGGAGCGGCCACTGCACTCCAGTCTGGGTGACAGAGTGAGACTCCGACTCAAAAAAAAAAAAAGAATATTGACCAATATTTGCACATCATGAAACTAAAAGACACTGTCCATAAATAATTTTGATATATTGTCCAGATGAATGGACAGGGTGTTCTTTAAACAAAAGAATTTGCTACAAGTATCCAGTTTTGTAAGCAAACCTCTGGTATTGTTCTATGTTGTCATATCTACATATTAGGTAGAAACAGCTAAACCAGAACTGAGCGGGTCTGTTTAACTGTAAGCTACTTTGCATATTGTTATTAAATAAAAACCTAAAATCAGGTTAAGTTTGACTCAGCCCGAAATACAGCATCTTGATGACAAAACTCAGGTAAGAGACTTCTCCAGAGTAGCCCATTGGGGAGAATAAGAACATGGTTAGGAAGCCCCTAGGCACAGCTGATAAATGCTATCTGGTTATTCCATTATCCTGAGCTACCAACTACTGCCTATGTAATGAAAGATCCAGATTTTGCTGGCAATTAAGTCATCTAGAGGAGTGGAAAGAGTTTTAGTTTGGAAGTCAGGACACCTAGGTTCTGGGCCCTGCCTGTTACTGACTTTGCAACCTTAGCAACTTGTCACAACCTGTAAGGGATTGGAGACAAGGATTTCTAAGCTTCCTCCCGTTCTAATATTCCCTAATTCAATTACATAGGAAGTCGGAGCCTTTTGTTTTTTACATGCTGGATATTTTCTGTATCTCTGAAAGTTGAAGCTTTTATGCTCCTTAGCGCATCCAGAATTTCTCAGGATTTTATCAGTAAAACCTCATCATTTATTGCCCAGAAGAGCTCTAAGACAGAAACCTGAGATTTTCCCAAGACAGGTGTGTTCACTACCTGTGCCTGTACCTGGAGTCATGGAGCCCAATACTAGCGAGCTGTGTGGTTTTCTTTTAAAAGCTTGCACTCAATTCCTGATACAGAGACCTGCTAATGTCCATCCATATCACCACAGCCCCTGGAGAAGGGCACGGCAAGGGTTTTGAGCGCTTCTGCACATTCCAGAGCACATTACTGAGTCCCCTTGTCTTCTATGCACTCCCTGCAGCCTATGCCCAAAGACGTGAATCCTATTTACTCCCTTTCTTCACAGTCACAGGTTTTACTTATATAGTATCAATGCAATCCTAAATCTTGTGATTTGCATAACTTTTGCAATGCATGTCTTAGGCCTTGTAAACTTCCTTTACTCTAAATGTCACTATCTAAATGGAAAATGAAGCTGTAACTTAAGTTCTGTGCAATGCTCTGCTGGGTCACGTGGCTAACATATAGGTCCCCAAAACTCTGGACTATAAAAGTGGACTGCAAGGCCTGAAGGGTGGGCAGAACCATTTTAGAAAGACCTTGAGTCTGCCTCTACTCCGTGGACTGGAACTCAGAAATTAGTTTCTTTCTACCAGTTCCCTCAGTATCAAGGGAGAGCGGTCGAGCGTTACTTGGACCATAACGTTCCTATAAGTGCATCCAGATTCCACAAGGCATTTTTTCTTGATTCTCTTCCTTGGAGTTTTTCATTCTCTCATTCTGTTACCTTATGGTTAAATGTTCTTTGAAAAAAAAAAGGTGATCACGTTTGAATGCTACTACAATGGATTGAGCTTTATTCATTTCTTCTGAAAATGCTCAACAGAAAAAGCTTCTCCTTGCCAGTGTCTCCAGAGACACTCTGCTCTCTTCCCAAGAATTATGCAAAGTATTGTTAAAACCCAGAAAGTGTTAATGACCTGTGGCATATACATACATATTACTCAGATTTCATCTGGGCCAAGATTTAAGATATTATTTAAATTATCTTTCAGAGGCCAGGTACGGTGGCTCACACCTATAATTCCCAGCACTTTGGGAGCCTGAGGTGAGAGGATTGCCTGAGCCCACGAGTTCGAGACCAGTCTGGGCAACTAGATGAGACTTTGTTTCTATAATAAATCAAAAAATTAGCCGAGCATAGTGGTGCGTGCCTGTAGTTCCAGCTACTTGGAAGGCTGAGGTGGAAGGATCGTCTAAGCCCAGCAGATCGAGGCTGTGGTAGCTGTGAGCATGCCGCTGCACTCCAGCCTGGGAGATAGAGTGAGACTCCAACTCAAAAAAAAAAAATTATCTTTCAGGATAAAATCACACCCAAAGTAATTATTTTGTGTGCTGGGCTTTGATACCATCTGCTGCACTTTTGTGGTAACCTGTTCCAGTTCATCAATGCTGGTTTGTTAGCGGTAGGCAAAAAGAAGGTTTTGCTGTTGTCAGAAACGTGATAACACAGGTTCCATGTCCAGGAGCCATCATTTGGCCGTTCTCCATGTGTGTTCTTTATCTCTTACCCTCTGGAATTCTTGCCTAGGGAATTTCCTAACTCATTTCTCACAGCAACTTTTTATTCTTGACAGAATCTTGGCTAGTTTTTAATCTTTCAGAGACTTTTGTTTTATGTTAGTTATTTTAGGTCATTTGGTCAGTAATTTGGAATCCTTCATTTCCTGTTCCTCTGTTTTGGTTTTTAATTGGACTTATCCCACTTATCTCATCCTTCCACCCTTTTAAGAAGAGCTTTTCCTGGCATTGACTCTTTTTCCAGCCAGTTTCACCATGACCTTTTTTAAGCTTTCCCACTCCCCACCACGTCCCCCTTCCCTTGCTGCCCTTTCTGTTTCCTTAGTAGTCACTTATCTTTTATTTCTTTCTTTTTTTTTTTTTTTTTTTGAGTCAAACTCTCACTCTTGTGGCTCAGACTGGAGTGCAGTGGCATGCTCACGGCTACCACATGCTCATGACCACCACAGCTTCGATCTGCTAGGCTTAGACAATCCTTCCGCCTCAGCCTTCCAAGTAGTTGAAGCTATAGGCATGTGCCACCATGCCCAGCTAATTTTTTGATTTGTTGTAGAGATGCTGTCTCGCCAAATTGCCCAGGCTGGTCTCGAACCTGTGGGCTCAGGCATTCCTATCACCTCAGCCTTCCAAAGTACTGGGATTATAGGCTTGAGCCACTGTGCCCAGCCGTGAATAGTTTTTATATTGACTGTTTAGGGGATAGGACAAGAAAAAGGGTCTGTACATGTTCAGTACAAACACAACCATCCTTTTGACTCTTTAAAAAATGTTTAATCCATAGTTGGTTGAATTCACGGATGCAGAACTCACGAATATGGAGGTCAACTATATATATTTTTTTTCGTTTAATCCTCACAAACACCTTGCAGAACAGTTAATATCTCATTTGGACACAGAAAAACACTGAAGTTAGCTGGGCGTGGTGGCTCATGCCTGCAATACTAGCACTTTGGGAGGCAGAGGCGAGAGGATTGCCTGAGTCCAGGGGTTTGAGACCGGCCTGGGCAACTTGGCGAGAGCTCGTCTCTACAATAAATCAGAAAATTAGCCAGGTGTGGTAAAGGATGCCTGTGGTTCCAGTTATTTGGAAGGCTGAGGTGGAAGGATCGTCTAAGCCCAGCAGGTCGATGCTGTGGTGGCCATGAGCATGCCACTGCACTCTAGCCTGGGCGACAGAGTGAGACTCTGACTGAAAAGAAAGAAAGAAAAAGAACAGAAAGATGCAGAAGTTCAGAGAGGTTGGAAACTTGCCCAGGGATACACAGTTAGGAAGGCAGAAAGCCAAGATTGAAACCTGAGGGTGTTATGACTAAAAGAAAAATGCTCTCTTCCTATAGCACTAAACTGCAATTCCCCGGTAAAGTATGTTGGGCTAGATCATTACAGTCAAAGGCAAAAAGTAATGGTGATTTAAAAAATGAGACATAGACTTGTTCACAAAGAGGGAATGTGTTGGTGTGGGGCCTCTGGGGTTATCATACTCTATCCTTGTGTCCCATGAAAAACAACAGCAACAACAAAACCTATGTATAAATGCACTTTACTCAATATATTTACAATCCTATGTAAGTAAAAATTGGTAAATTGACTACATTTTAAAGGTATTGGGGAGTTTCTCACTTAAAGGAATCTCAGAGTGAATATTTAAGAATATTTAAGAACAAAGGGTTCCTTTCTTTTTTTTAATCAGAGTCTCACTCTGTTGCCCAGGCTACAGTGCAATGGCACACTCATGGCCACCGCAACCTTGACCTGCTGGGTTCAGGCAGTCTTTCTGCCTCAGTCTTCCAAGTAGCTGGAACTATGGGTGCAAACCACCATGCCTGGCTAATTTTTTGATTTATCGTAGAGACGAGGTCTTGCCAAGTTGCCCAGGCTGGTCTTGAACCTCTGGACTCAGGCAATTCTCTCGCCTGCGGCTCCCAAAGTGCTGGGATTACAAACATGAGCCACCGCACAAGGTTCTTTTCTTCTTTTATTTTCAGTTTTGGCCCAGCATGTCAGGTATTAGTTAGGAAAGCTATGCCTGTGAGGCTGCATGATCAGGAACTAATTCGTAATTCCTCCAAAGTGTTTGAATACTGCAGTGAGTCAGTGTTTCCCAAACTTCAGTTACTTGCATACACTCTCGTGGTCATCACTATACCTGTATTCTACCTGTTCTGTTACTTACTTACTATTTTTCTTTTTTAATTTACTAAACCCCAGACTTTATTTAGGGTTTTGTTTTTGTTTTTTTTTTGAGTTGGAGTCTCACTCTGTCGCCCAGAATGGAGGGCAGTGGCATACTCATGGCCACCGCAGCCTTGACCTGCTGGGCTCTGACGATCCTTCCACCTCAGCCTTCCAAGTAGCTGGAACTACAGGTGCGCGCTACCACGCCCAGCAAGTTTTTTATTTATTGTAGAGATGAGGTCTTGCCAAGTTGCCCAGGCGGGTCTCGAACCCGCAGGCGCAGGCAATTCACTCACCTCGGCCTCCCAAAGCCTGGGATTACAGGCTGAGCCACTGAATCTGGCTATTTAGGTTTCATTAGTATTTCCACTACTGTTCTTTCTAACCTAGGACTCTATAGTCATCGAGTCATCATATCTTTTTGGCACCATGTGGTTCATGACTATTTCTCAGTCTTTTTTTTGTTGTTGAGTTGGAATCTCACTCTGTTGCCCAGGTTGGAGAGCAGTGGCATGCTCACGGCCACCGCAGCCTCACCCTGCTGGGCTCAGGTGATCCTTCTGCCTCAGCCTTCCAAGTAGCTGGAATTACTGGCACGTGTCACCACACCCAGCTAATTTTTTTTATTTACTGTAGAGATGAGGTCTCGCTATGTTGTCCAGGCTGATCTTGAACCTGTAGGCTCAGGTAATTCTCTCACCTCAGCCTCCTAAGCTGCTGAGGTTACAGGAGTGAGCCACCACACCCAGTGTTTCTCAGTCTTGTCTTGCTTTTTTCTTGCCTTGTCAGTTTTGATGGATATGCCAGGCATTTGCAGAATGTCTGTCCTTCATTTGGATTTGCCTGGTGACTGCAGTGGGGTTAACTATTTTTCTTTCTGTTCATTCACATTTTTTTACTCAGGTAGATTTACTTTTAAGAGGAACTTCATATCACCACTGTAAATGTGAAATCAGTCTAATTCACAACAAGGAGATATTAGTAGATATATCAATTTCTGGGCTGGGCGTGACGGCTCATGCCTATACTCCCAGCACTTTGGGAGGCTGAGGTAAAAGGATTGCCTGAGCCCATGGGTTCGAGATCAGCCTAGGCAACTTGGTGAGACCTCATCTCTACAATAAATGAAAAAATTAGCCTGTCGTGGTGACACATGCCTGTAATTCTAGCTATTTGAAAGGCTGAGGAGGAAGGATTGCCTAAGCCCAGCAGGTTGAGGCTGTGGTGGCCGTGAGCATGCCACTGCACTCCAGCCTGGGAGACAGAGTAAGATTCCAACTAAAAAAAAAAAAGACTGAGAAACGGTCATGAACCACATGGTGCCAGGATGATACGGTGACTCAATGACTATAGAGTCCTAGGTTAGAAAGAACAGTAGTGGAAATACTAATGAAACCTAAATAGCCGGTCTTGGTGGCTCAGCCTGTAATACTGCGCTTTGGGAGGCTGAGGTGAGTGAATTGCCTGAGCCTGCGGTTCGAGACCTGCCTAGGCAACTTGGTGAGACCTCACCTCTACAATAAATTTTTAAAAATTAGCTGGGCTTGGTAGCACATGCCTGTAGTTCCAGCTACTTGGAAGGCTGAGGCGAAAGGATTGCCGGAGTCCAGCAGGTCGAGGCTGCGGTGGCCATGAGTATGCCACTGCCCTCCAGTCTGGACAACAGAGTGAGACTCCAACTCAAAAAAAAAGAAGAAAAGAAATACTCATTTCTGGCTAGATACTACTGCTTGCTGAAGGCTTTGATCCGAGGAGTTTGGAGAGCAAGCAGTCTGGTGGTATGGAAGATACATTTTCCCCAGACTGAGACTATGTCTTATACTCACAAGGGCTAGAAGAGAATTTCAGGAGAAGAAACTCTGCACAAGTGATTCAAGGTGAGTCATGCTGTTTCAGATGTCACCAAAATGCCTCTCTTACCACATACAGAATATTATAACCCCATCCAGCTTTCCACATAGGTTCAGAAACTAGTCATCAAAGCAGAAACGTCTTTAAAACATTGATCTCCAGCTGGCGTGGTGGCTCAAATCTGTAATCCCAGCACTTTGGGAGGCCAAGGTGAGGGGACTGCCTGAGCCCAAGGGTTCAAGAACAACCTGGGCAACTTGGTGAGATCTCATCTCTACAATAAATCAAAAAAATTGGGGGAGGTTCAGGCAAGAGGATTGCCTGAGCCTGGGAGTTCGAGACCAGCCTGTGCAACTTGGTGAGACCTCGTATCTACAATAAATCAAAAAAATTAGCCAGGTGTGGTGGCACACATCTTAGTTATAGCTACCTGGAGGGCTGAAGCGGAAGGATTGCCTGAGCCTAGCAGGTCGAGGCTGCAGTGGCTGTGAGCATGCCACTGCACTCCAGCCTGGGTGACAGAGTGAGCCTCCAACTTAAAAAACAAAAACAAAAAAAACAAGCAAAAATCCACTGATCTCCAAGCAGGGAGATCCTATCTTCTCTTTTGATCTGGCCAAATTAATCAAGTTGGTTATGTTTCCAGGTTCAAGAGGAAATGATGGCTAACAGAAACAACTCTAATCTGCCAGACAAACTTCCGGTCTTCTCTGAGTCTACCCATTTGCCGCGGACCAGGTCCTTCTACCTGGACCCCATGGTCACTTTCCACCTGTACCCTGAGGCCCCGGTACCGCCCTCTTACTCTGAGGAGCTGCCACTGCTGCCTTTCTCCAGTGACTCCCTGATCACGGAAAGTTACGGTGACCCCTGCCCCTTCTCTTTCCCACTGCCTTACCCAAATTACAGAAGGTGCGAGTATTCCTATGGGCCAGCCTTTATCCGGAAGAGGAATGAGCGGGAGAGGCAGCGGGTCAAGTGTGTCAATGAAGGCTACGCCCAGCTCCGACATCATCTGCCAGAGGAGTATTTGGAGAAACGACTCAGCAAGGTGGAAACCCTGAAAGCTGCCATCAAGTACATCAACTACCTGCAGTCTCTGTTGTACCCCGATGGCGCTGAGTCCAAGAGTAACTCTGGAAAAGCTTCTTCCATAACGGCACCCACCAGCCGCCATGCTGATCCTATTTTCAGAATCGTTTGAGAAACGAAACAAGTGATTCCACAAAACAGGGTCTCTTACAGCATCATTCGATAGTTTTTCCTAAATGTGATTTCTGTGCGGGTAGAAAATCGCTCAAATGCTAACCACTGCTGGATGGTACATATTTGGGTTCAGATGCACTAAACATGACCTTTTGTAGAATAAGTAGAATCTTTGCTTGTTTCTTTCAAAACCCTAGGCAAATGGGAGTCCCTGGAGTTCTCTGTGCCTCTCCCTTGGCCTTTCTCCCTCGGCCAAGTTTCAGTGGTGAGTTTCTCTCCCAAAAAGCATGTCAATTGTGACCAACGACTGTTCAATGCTGATCGCACACTCCGCCAACGCTTCGTGCAAAGCAATCACAGTGAACCTCTCCTAATTTGTCCAAGTTTGGTGATCTATAATTATTTTTTGACTACTGCCTGGTTCAGAAGTAAAAGTATGGTGATTTTTATTTATTTGAGGTTGACAAGGAGTCATTGTAGGAAAGCACCTTGGGGCTAAAGCAGAAGTGGCTTATACAACCATTTGAAATTGTTTCAGATGCATCTTGTTCCTGGGCGCGGACTTGCATGGGTGTCTTGGGACAGGGTTCAGGAAGGTGGCTCTGGAATCACACAGCCTCAGTCTCAAGTTCAATGCTGCTACCTCCTCTCTATGTCCTGGTTCCTCTTCACAAAACAAGAACAGCAACAGTGCCTGCCACATAATAACTGTTATTTATCATTAATGTCATCACCTTGTTTTGTCCATTGCATCACCATTCTCTAGTCTAGAAGATTTGGAGTGGCTGGGCCTTTCCCTCACCCTGGGAAGGCTAGTCCTTGCCCCATGTTTGAAGTCTGCCTTTAAAATGTCTCTTATTTCTTCTACTCCCAGGTCCCGTCTGTCACCAAGCCTGGTCAAGACTTTCCCTACGCCGTCACACTCGTCTCTATGGTCATGCCTTTGTGAAGTCTTCCCCAGCTTCCCATTTCAGCCATTACTTATCCTTTTATTCTGTGTACATATTTCTCTTCAGAGCCTACCCTGCCGTCTTCAAACACTTCACACACCTATCTCTGTCTTCACAGTAGACACAAACTCCTTGAAGATTCTTCAGCCAGTCTTATTCATCTTATACTCCCAGTACCCAGCAAGAAGCCTGGAATCAGGGAGTGCTAATGCATACTAGTTATTATATCTTGCTGTTCCAATACTGTCATCTTATGTCAGGGTCATTGTTAGCAGCCTCTTCTCTGGCCTTCCAGACTCTGTTCTGCACTGGCTGCTCCTCTCTGACGCCCTTTCTTTTTTTTGAGTTGGAGTCTCACTCTGTCGCCCAGGCTGGAGTGCAGTGGCATGCTCACGGCCACCGCAGCCTCGACCTGCTTGGCTCAGGCAATCCTTCTGCCTCAGCCTTCCAAGTAGCTGGAACTACAGGCATGCGCCACCACGCCCAGCTAATTTTTTGATTTATTGTAGAGAAGAGGTTTCTCCAAGTTGCCCAGGCTGGTCTCAAACCCATGGACTCAGACAATCCTCTCACCTCAGCCTCTCGAAGTGCTGGGATTATAGGCGTGAGCCACTATGCTCGGCTGAAGCTCTTTCTTAAAGCATTTCATGCCACTGTGTTGCTTAAATCACTTGATGACTTCCTTTAGACTAGGATGTTGTTTAAATGGATGGGTTTGGTTTTCAAAACTCCCTTGTGTGAAATAAAGTAGGCAGCATCAGAAGCCATGTTTACTCATTTCTGCTTGTACCACCATTGCACAAAGGCCCAGACTCTGTGACTCTCGGGAAAGATTCCTTGAAGACAAAACAGGGTAGAACACATGGCCCTCCACATCTCTTGCCTGAGTCACTCTATTTCTTAAAAGATAAATGACCCTAGACCTTGCCTTTTCCTACATGTAAGATAACGTCTGGTGGAGTGAGTGACTGATTGTGCCTCTGTAATCTATAACCAGATGTCCTCTGACACCCAATCCTTGGTGTGATTCTGCCTTCCTGTAACTTCTGAGCAAGTTTGACTTTGCACATATTGAGTCTCCACAGCCTACCTGTAAGCAGTAGGCAGGAAAACTGCCCGAGCAGTCTGCCAGAACTGCTCCCAGGGTGTAGGCCTCAGTCCACAGTCCTCAGTAAGACTTCTGAATAAAACTTTCCTTAACAAGCTTTGTTTCTTTAGTCAGCACTAAAACTTATCCCCATCCCAAATATCCACACCTTGATTTTCCTAGGACACCCTTCTTCTCATTAAAGAAAATCCCAGTCTTGCAAATGCATCCTTCTCTCCTCTCTCTTGCTCCCTCCCTAAACTGGAATATTCTCGTTTCCTCTCTCCCACTGAGATCTGGCTGTCTTATTCAGGAGTCTTCCTCTCACTGCCAGAGACTTCATTGGTCTTTCTTAGCCTCCAGCTCTTAACTTTGTGCCAGATAACTCAGCCCTTCAGTGTACAGTTCTGGCAACAGTCATTCTCCTGATTACAAAGTTATGCTCTGTGACAACAGTCATTAGGGAAGATGCTGTGGGTTGCAAGTAAGAAAAAGCCAGCTATAAGTTGGCACAATCCAAGAAGGGAATGTACCAGATCACCAACTGAAGCATATAGCAGTAGGGCTGCCTTTAGGCAGGACTCAACACTGCCACCAATAACCTATTTTCAGTCCGGCTTGGTGGCTCACACCTGTAGTCCCAGCTACTCAGGATGCTGAGGTGGGAGGATCACTTGAGCCCAGGAGTACAAAGCTGTAGTAAGCTATGATCACACCACTGCACTCCAGCCTGGGTGACAGAGCAAGACCCTGTCTCAAAAAATAAAAGAACCTATCTTCTTGAGGTCTGTCTGCTCTGATGTTCTCTGGGAATAGCGTCAGTATCCCCAGAAGGCTGTCAGAACAGCATGCGTTCTTGTTTGTGCATAGAAAGAAGGAGAAAGGCCAAGTCCCAGGATTCTTAACAAAAGTCTCAAGATTCATTCTGATTGGAGGGCATGGGGGATGTGCCAACCCTGCGGCCTGGGCACAGAGTGGGATGCCTGACACATACATTCCACCCTGGAGCCGTGCCTTGGCCTCTCTGTCCACATGGATCTGCACACCGAAACAGAGCTGGGTGGATGGGGCAATGGACGCGGGGAGACACCCACAAACATGCCGGCTGATCTTTTCCGCATTCTCCCTGCACACAGTGCCAGGTGCATAACCAGTGCTCAGTGACTGTCAAATGCCCCTGTTAGCCTCCTCCCGGGGATGTTCCAGTAAGAGTGGAATCTGGACTTCTGTCCCTTTGGTCACCAGCATCCACTCCTTCCTCCAAGTGGCCATAACACCTCTGCTTCAGTAGAGTCCTGTCACACACAGACATGGTTATTTTGTTTTCAATGATGGACAAATTCTGTCTTGGAGTCCCTGGACCAGTCAGTGGCTCTCCACACTCCAGCCTCGTGTCTGTATAAGGTGGAGGCATGCCACCAGCCTTGAGCCTCCATAGGGGTCCGCTCCCTCCCTCACAGACTTCCCCTGGGATCCGTGAGGGCTACCCACCATCACAGACTCTCTGGCAGTGGGACAGCCTGAGCTTAGGAGAAGTAAGGCTACAGTGGCATTTTTCCTCCCCCTCTCCTCCCCCTCTTTTCGAATAAAAAGATGGAGAATATCCCCTTCCCTGTCCCTCGCCCCCATGCCTCCCGTCACTCTGCACATGCTCAGTGCACACCCAGCACAGCGTCCTGGCTCGCATCCACGGCAACCTGCTTGGCAACCAGGAGTCAGTTGGGCTGAGGCCCTGAGCCCCAACTGTCAGACAGAGCCAGAGAGTCAGGTGGAGGCCAGGAATTTGGGGCTGTGGGTAAGTCCTTTTGGGGTCAGAACTGTGGACTCGGGCAGGGGGGATGGCCCCCAACAGGGCTCTGGTGGGCTGGGGCTGTGGAGTTTGATCTTGGGCCCTGGGTGGCAGCTGTCACCTCCGAACAGGCCCATGGAAGTGACAGCCCTGAGATCTCAGCTCACCAGGGGCCAGAATTAGTCCTGTAGGTGACTGGGTTAGGAGGGGAGGTTGTGGTTTGTGTTGGGCATCCATTTGTCATCAGGGTATTTGTAAAGGGAAGGATGCTCTTGCCCTGAGGAGTCCCTGCCACTGGGGAGGAGGAAGGAGGGAAACACTAACATACATTGAGTGACTTCCTCTCCCAGGTGCTTTCCAGGCCGCGGGAACTGAGCACATGGGCTGAGAGAGCCCCCAGCCTGTAGGCTATGAGAAGATATGAGGCTGGGTTGCTCTAAAAATCACAGTTCTGGCCCTTTCAACCCCTTCCTATGCCCAGAGCTGAGGTCCCTGAGGCAGGTGGACCAAAGAGGAAACTCCCAAGCCTCTCTGGGAATAAATGGGGCCAGGCTTGGGTACAGCCGTCTGAGAGGCCCCTAACTTCCAGCCTCACCCAACCCAGGTACCTTCTGCTGGCTGTGGGTGACAGCTTAGGTAATGGTGGTGCTTGTTCTCAGGTGGTTCCTGTGAAGGCCATGGAATCTTCCACCGGGCCCAGGATGCCTTTGCCCAAATACTGCAGTGTGGCCACAAGCCTTCAGACCCTTGGCTGGGACCGTGCTGTTCCATGCTGGGACCTCTCCTTCGCCTGCCCCTTTGGCCTCCAAGCGCCCTGGCTCACCAGGCACAACCCCCTCACGAGGTACCTGTCTCTGTCCTCTGGGGGAAGCGAAGTGCTGTGCCCTTTTTTTTCTTGGTTCAACGGTTGGTGTGCCGTGAGGGAGAGAACTTGCTTCCTGGGAAGGCTGAAAGGGTTCTTTATACTTCGACCTGTGATTTGTATGGGGTACATTAACTCCACCTAAACTGTGCTCCTGGTGACCTCTGGGGTTGGCCTGGTTTTTGTCCCACCTCGTAGCAGTGTTGCAGATGTCACAGTTGGCTGAGTGAGAGAAGGAAGGCAGGGGTGCCCAGTTACCAAGTTTCTAGCTCATTGACCATCAACTGTGAGACTTCCTCCAGCACCATATAAGAGATTAGCATTTCTGCAACCAATAACAGGTGGGATCTCCAGGTTCCTCCTCAGGTTCCCTAAGTATCTCTCCTTGTTCGGGATTTTCCTGAATAGTGTCCCAGTCAGCTGTCTAAAGTGTGGATACAGGAAGGCAAAGGAGCTGGGTGCGGTGGCTCATGCCTGTAATCCCGGCACTTTGGAGGCCCAGGTGAAAGAAATGCCTGAGCCCAGGGGTTCAAGCCTAGCCTGGGCAATTTGGCAAGACCTCACCTCTACAATAAATTTAAAGAAATTAGCTGGATGTGGTGGTGCACATCTGTAGTTCCAGCTACTTGGAAGGTTGGAGGATTGCCTGAGCCCAACAGGTCAAGGCTGCGGTAGCCACTGCACTCCAGCCTGGGTGACAGAGTGAGATCCCAACTAAAAAAAAAAAAAAAAAAAAAAAAAATTGAGGGCAAAGGAATCTCAGCCCAACACACATATGAACTGTGTAAGTTCCAGAGACTCACATCCATGCTATTCAATTCAGTCTTAGGCTAGGGATACACCAGCTTGAATTGACTTTAATGGCTTTCTTTATTTACCTAAGTGGACCATCCGGTCCAGGGCCAGAGTTAAGCTTTTTTGCGTTTATCGCTTCTCAGCCTTTTGGCTGAGATCAAGTGTAGCATCTCTGCATTTAGCCCTGCCCATAAAGTAAACTGGCTACTTCAAAAACTCAAACTCTGACTCAACAACTCCCCTCCCCTCGGCCAGCCAGCCCCGCCCACATTTTCCAGAACCAGCTTCTCCTTTATCTGCCCCAGGGCCCCTTGTCAGCTCCCTTAACTGTCCCTGCTCAAATACTTCCTCATCCCTTCTGATCCCATAGCAACAAGTGGCCTTACAATTTGGCTCCTCTGGTGTGACCATTCCAGCCTCCAAGCCTCCTCCTGGAGTCCCATATACCACCTTGGGATTTACCTTCCTGATACACTTTTCCTGTCTATTGTCTAGTCTCAGAAAAAACATTAGTTAACTATAGTTAACTGTATCAAGGTTAATTACATTTGAGTCACCTTGCAACAATTCCCAACTAGCAAACAACGGTTCCCTTCGCTGTCCTCTTTCTGCCTCTCCCAAAAGTTTATCCGACCCGAAGCCAATAAATTGCTACCTTCCATGTGAATTTCTATTCCACATATCCTGAAGGCCGTGGTACACCTCAGAGCTGTGAAACATGTTTCTTGGTGTTTTTAGGGTTTGCTACTCTCCACCTTGGCTCTCCCTTGGCTCTTTTCCAGGTATGCCTCTCAGCACCCATGTCTCCTCATTGCTGATCCAGCCTGGCAGAGGCCTGGCTGGCTAGGAAGAGTTGGAGATGCTGCTGACACCAGAGTCCTGGCAAGAAGGGGACCAGATGGCTTTTATTACCGGGCTCAGATAAAGGCTGCTCCAGAGGCAAGTCCCTGCCCCTCAGCATCCCCCTGACAAGCTCCTCCAGGTGGCCCTGTCACACCTGGTATGCCTTAGCTGTGTGTGTCCCACAGTGTGGTTAACTGGCTAAGCACAGAGCTTCCATGGCTATGCCGTGGAAACGAATGTGTAATACCAGTGAGTGCACTCGTTTGTTAGGACTTCGTAACAAAGTGCCACAAACTGGGCGGCTTAAACAACAGAAACATATGGTCTCACTGTTCTGGAGGCTGGATGTCAGGAGGGCTGGTTCCTTCTGAGGGTTGTGAGGAAGAATCTGTTCCATGCCCCTCTCCCAGCTTCTGGTGGTTTCCTGGAAATCTCTGGTGTTCCTTGGCATATAGAAGCATCACCCTAGCCGGGCTCGGTGGCTCAGCCTGTAATCCCAACACTTTGGGAGGCTGGGGTGAGTGGATTGCCTGAACCCGCGGGTTCGAGACCCGCCTGGGCAACTTGGTGAGACCTCATCTCTACAATAAATCAAAAAATTAGCCGGGCGTGGTAGTGCGCGCCTGTAGTTACAGCTACTTGGAAGGCTGAGGCGGAAGGATTGCCGGAGCCCAGCAGGTCGAGGCTGCAGTGGCTGGGAACGGCCACTGCACTCCAGTCTGGGCGACAGAGTGAGACTCCAACTCAAAAAAAAAGAAGCATCACCCCGATCGCTGCCTTCAACTTCACATGGCTTTCTCCCTGAGTGTGTCTGTCCAAATATCCCCCTTTTGTAAGGACAGCAGTCCTACTGGATTAGGGACCTGCCATATTCAGTATGACCTCTTAGTTAATTATATCTGCAATGACCCTATTCCCAAATAAGGTCACGTTCTGAGATACTGGGGGCTGGGACTTCAACATATGAGCTTTGTAGGGAGGAAAGGGGGACACAATTCAACCCATAACAGAGAAGAAAATTTCCATTAAAAGTCCTTTGTTGGCCGGGTTCGGTGGCTCAGCCTGTAATCCCAGCACTTTGGGAGGCTGGGGCGAGTGGATTGCCTAAACCTGTGGATTTGAGACCAGCCCGGACACTTTGGCGGGACCTCGTTTCTACAATAAAATAAAAAAATTAGCAGAGCATGGTAGCTCGTGCCTGTAGTTCCAGCTACATGGAAGGCTGAGGTGGAAGGATCGCCGGAGCTCAGCAGGTCAATGCTGGGGTGGCTGTGAGTATGCCACTGCACTCCAGCCTGGGCGACAGAGACTCCAACTCAAAAAATAAAAATAAAAAAAGTCCTTTGTTCAGGCTGATGCAATGGCTCATGTCTGTTATCCTAGCACTTTGGGAGGCTGAGGAAAGAGGATTGCTCAAGGCCAGGAGTTTGAGACCAGCCTGGGGAACATAGAGACCCTGTCTCTACTTAAAAAAAAAAAAAAGCTGGGCTCGGTGGCTCAGCCTGTAATCCTACGCCTTTGGGAGGCTGAGGTGAGTGGATTGCCTGAGCCCATGGGTTCGAGACCTGCCTGGGCAGGCAAGACCTCATCTCTACAATAAAATAAAATAAAATAAATTAGCCGGGCGTGGTAGCGCACGCCTGTAATTCCGGCTACTCAGAAGGCTGAGGCGGAAGGATCGCCGGAGCCCAGCAGGTCGAGGCTGTGGTGGCCGGGAGCCGCCACTGCACTCTAGTCTGGGTGACAGAGTGAGACTCCAACTCAAAAAAAAAAAAAAAAAAAAAAAGCTGGGCATGGTGACACGCATCTGTAGTCCCAGTTACTTTGGGAAGCTGAGGCAGGAGAATTTAAGGTTAGGAGTTCACAGTTGCAATGAGTTATGATCACACCACTGCACTCCTTTCTGGGCAACTGAGCAAGATCCTGAAAAAGGTACTCTGTTTGGGAAAATCCAGTGTTGAATTATGGGTACCAGCCTAAGGGAAAGTGGGACAAAATGTGAATTTGCCCTTCCGGCCCTTGTGCTGATATTCAGAGGCATATTCCCAGCAGGCTAGGGCCAGGCCTAGGCTTGACTTCAGTGGCTACCCCTTTCTGTTCAGAGTCAGACTTTGTGAATGTGGATCTGTAGAGGGGAGACTAGTGTGAACTCACAGAAAATATGAATTTTAGAATTTCCAACCAAAAGTCACTTTGTCATGTTCAAGTAACTAATATGTGAATTCAAAATTAAATGTCAGCAGAGTTTGCTCAAATATAGGCTGCCTAGTGATTTGATAAAAATAATTTGTAACTAGACTTTATTTATCTTCCACACCATGCTGAATACTGGAAACAGCTCATACTTTGAATTGGTTTAAGACCTCTCCTGTCCTCTCTTGTACTATTTGCTTAGCTAAACCTTTCCTCAATTTTTTTTTTCTTTTTGAGTTGAGTTTCACTCTGTCGCCCAGACTGGAGTGCAGTGGCCGCTTCCAGACACCACAGCCTCGCCTGCTGGGCTCTGGCGAACCTTCCACAGGCGCGCACTACCACACCCAGCTAATTTTTTTTTTTTTAATTGTAGAGATGAGGTCTCGCCAAGTTGCCCAGGCGAGTCTTTTGAGTTGGAGCCTCACGCCATCGCCCAGTCTGGAGAGCAGTGGTACACTCATGGCCACCCCAGTGTCGACCTGCTGGGCTCCAGCGGTTCTTCCACCTCAGTCTTCCACGTAGCCAGAACAGGCGCGTGCTATCACACCCAACTAATTATTTTTAGTGTATTGTAGAGACGAGGGCTCGCCAAGTTGCCCGGGCTGGTCTCGAACCTGCAGGCTCAGGCAATCCACTCGCCTCAGCCTCCCAAAGTGCTGGGATTACAGGCTGAGCCACTGAGCCCGGCCAACCTTTCCTCATTTATGGGAAGGGCAGGGCTGAGGGCTGCTCTAGGGTTGTCCATGGGGGCCTCAAAGATGAAGAATAAACCACGCTGGTTTGTCCTGGTCACAGGAATAAGGGGTGTTGGGAGAGGGGAGTGTATCAGGGCAAGATCCAGAGAGGACGCAGGTCACTCCTGGGAATTGCAGGTCAAAGATTTGGTAGGAGGAAAGAAAAGCACAAGAGAATGGAAAGGGAAAGGCCAAAAGTGATCAGTGAGAGGCGCCTGTGGCGAGGAATAGAGGGAAGTGCTTCTGTGCTACATACAACCCGCCTATCTTGGCTGGGCCTGGCTCTGAGCAGCTCCTGTCCCTGTCCCTTCTCTAGATGGCTGTCACTGTGAGGAAGACCCTGGGCTTGCTTTGGGAGCATCATAGGGATCCTGGGCGCTCCAGCTTGTACTTTCTTTCTTTCTTTCTTTTTTTGTAGAGACAAGGTCTCACCATGTTGCCAGGACGGTCTCGAACCCCTGGGCTCAGGCAATCCTCTCGCCTCTGCCTCCCAAAGTGTGGGATTACAGGCATGAGCTATGGTGCCTGGCTTTCCATTTGTACTTGTGGCTGCCAGATCTTATTCTGTGTTCTTCCCCACAGCTGGAGAGACAGGGGGTTCTGCTTGTGGAATTTGAAGCCCCTTTTGTCACAGGCCCAAAGCTGCCGGTCCAGCAGCAGTGCATAGTCTTAGAAGAAGATGTCATTCAGCATTCAACATCTGTAGAATATTCACTGCAACCCGGGGACAAGGTGCTGGCGCCCTGGGAGCCAGACCAACAGCGGTATGGCCCTGGCACTGTTCTCCTGGGCTCGAACACAAGAGGCAACCGCCAGAGAGGTAAGGGAAGCTGATCAGACCCACCAGTCCCCAGAAGAAGCCAGGCTGGTGACCAGGCTGAAGGAGGCAGCAAAGGGTGCCTCTACAGCTTAGGGGGTTCAGAGGTATTATGAATCCTTACTGCCTCCCTTGCCTGCTGTTTAATTCTGAGGCAGCAACAGATATGCAAATCATATATTTCTGGTTATAACTTTTTTGTTGTTGTTATCAGGGAAAATGGCCTAAAACTGTGTGGGTTAGCTAAACCATGGGTTAGCCATTCACAATTCTCCTCTCACTAAGTCCTCCAGGGACTCTTCTGCAGGGCCAATCAGGACCATTGTAATTCAGAGAATAGTAGAAGGAGGCTTTCACTGAGGATGCATTTTGGTTTAGACATGAAAAATGGGCCCTTCCAGGTCATCTTGTAGGCCAGGAGGCAGAGAGGCTCATGCAAGTTCACCGGGAGGGGGCAATAAATGTCGCACAGGCAAGGGATGTTCCTAGCAGGCTTTCCAGGAAGAGGAGGGTGTGAAGAGCCAGGCAGATGGGGCGGAAGGGCTAGGCTAAGGCTCTGCCTTTGGGGATAGATCCCTCATCTCATGATTAAGAAGAGGTGATTATGACAAAATGCTGTCCTTTTCTGTTACGTAGCATCAAAGGAAGAAGAAATCACCATTCACTTCTGGAATGGCAAAACAGCTAAAGTGCCTCTAGGTGGGGTCTGGTGGGTGCCCCCCGCCATCTGGAAGAAGGCTGTGGAGAGGTTGTACAAGCCTTCGGCCAGGGAACACCCCAGGCCCCTCCTCTGGGCTCCTTGCTGCTTTCTGCCGGGCTCGGTCCCTGGATGCCTCACCAATGGACTTCCTCTGGGCACTCCATTCCTGTGCCCTCCCTGCTACCCCTGTACCTGCTGCCAGCTGCTGTGCCAGAGCTACCTCTGTGGCTGCCCCTTGGCTGGCCCCTCCTGGTGGCCTCTAGCCAGTACCTCAGAGGGCACAGTCAGAGAACATCCAGAATTGAAGCTGGAGCCCACAGCACAGCTTTTGCCCCTAGAGGGTCCTAGAGAGAAGGAAGTAGCAAAGCATGCCCCCACGGCTGTTTCCTCTTCCTCCTCTTCATCTTCTGAAGATTTGGAGAAGGGTCTGGAGATGGGCTCTCCCCAGAGACCGATGGTGAACAGCGCAGTCAACACAGACCCCCTCGTTCTTGAGGAGTCTGCAAGGCAGCGTGGCCTCCACCAGCCTGTGTGGAGGTACTGGAGGACAAATGGACCTGAGCCGCAACCAGGGATGCCAGGTATACCAAGGATGTGGGGTTGTCTTCCAAGGCAGGGGCTGAGGTCCTGTTCCCTTCCCTTCACGTGTCTTGTGGGAATCCAAGGCACACATCCACTCAGTGGGGTCAGGAGTAATACTTGGGAATGTGCCCATGCTGATGGGTGCCTGTGATAAGAGAAAAATGGGAGTTTCCATTTCAGCTGCAAGGCCCAATGAGAGAGGAAAGAAGCGTTAATCTTTGTGCTAAGGTTTGCATCCCCATTTAAGACCTGCTTTTTTTCTTTTCTTGAGTTGGAGTCTCATTCTGTCACCCAGGCTGGAGTGCAGTGGCACGCTCACGTTAACCTGCTGGGCTCCGGCAATCCTTCTGCCTCAACCTTCCCAGTAGCTGGAGCTACAAGCACGTGCCACCACGCCTGGCTAATTTTTTGATTTATTGTAGAGACAAGGTCTCACCAAGTTGCCCAGGCTGGTCTTGAACCCATGGGCTCAGGCAATCCCCTCACCTTGGCCTCCCAAAGTGCTGGGATTATAGTTGTGAGCCACCACACCCAGCCAAGACCTGCCATTTTTTTCTCCATGAGTCTCTACCGACAGGGCACTGCCATTGTCCGTTTTTGCACATACACATTCCTTTTTTCTTGGGGGCCTTGATTTTTCTCTAGATGAACAGTTAAAATTCCTCCAGGTATTGATTAGGGTGAATGCCTGGAGAAGTGCAGAGATTGGTCCATAAACATTGGTCATTGGGCCCCACCCTCCAGATAGGCCCCTTGGCAAGCTGGCATGATAAGACCCAGGGCACTGGGTGGTGCTGTGTGCATCCTTCATGGCACGGGGGCATGTTCAGCTGATGCTGGCAGTCTGCAGCCACCCCACACTGCTCTACCTTGAGCTGAGAACCATATGCCATGCCCTGGTAGGTCTGGGGAATGCAAACCTACAGCTGATCCACCTCACACCCATCCTAGCTAAATTCCCAGCAGGGCTCAGAGAGAGCAGAATCCTGAGTCAGTCAGCAGAGCTATGTGAGGTGGCCTGGATAAGATTCTGGGACCCTGGGGTCACTGATCAAACCTTCAGGGAAGGAGTGTCTGCAGCAGGGACACTGAGGTTGAAGGAACGCCACCGCTAAGGCTTAGGGGTCTTCAGGCAATGCCCACACTAAGACCCACTGTGGGTCCCTGTTTGAAGCCAATGTCCAGTTTCTGTGGCAGCTACACCACCAGGACTGCTCAGCTCATGAGGATTTCTATCTTGCCCTAGAGTTTGTAAAGACTTTGTTTTCAGTTCCAGAAAGTTTCTTTCTTTCCTTCCTTCCTTCCTTCTTTCTTTCTTTTTTTTTTTTTTGTCAGAGTCTCACTCTGTTGCCCAGGCTGGAGTACAGTAGCACACTCACAGCCACCCCAGCGCTGACCTGCTGGGCTCTGGCGATCCCTCCACCTCCACTTTCCAAGTAGCCGGAACTACAGGCACACGCACTACCACGTCAAGCTAATTTTTGTTGTTGTTGTTTATTGTAGAGACAAGGTCAAGTTGCCCAGGCTGGTCTTGAACCTGTGGGCTTAGGCAATCCACGCGCTTCGGCCCCCTAAAGTGGATTACAGACCAAGCCACAGAGCCCAGTCAAGTTGATTGTTTCTACAGTAGAAACTCTCTTGGGTGACTCCTTAAAGCCCCTGGGCTTTGGGATGGGTGTGGATGGGCACGAGTCCGCTGCAGTTTTTTTTTTTTTTTTTTTGTTGTTGTTCTGAGTTGGAGCTGCCAAGGTGGGTGTGGAGAGAGGGGCCATCCCCAGCCTTGTCAGGTGAGGAACCGCCCACTGCGAGGTAGTGAGGATGAAGCTAAAGCCATGTGGGGGGCAGGGCTGGAAGCCATGGCCAACACCAGAGTTTTGCTTTCCTCCCCTCCAGATTTCGAATCCTTTCAAGGAAATGTGCAGCTTTGCCTCTCCTGAATATGCTGCATATTTAGCCAGTGCCTGATCACATAGTACTTTATATCAGTTCTGTCTAGTATTGATGCTTGACAGTCAGGCTTGAGCTCTGCCTCTTCCTTAGTCCTTGTATGGGCTCCTCTGCCCTCCACACATTTTGTTCCATGCAGTTACAGGCAGTGAGAGGTGACTGTTTGACCCTAACAGTCCTAGGAACCCAGACTGTGGACTGCCAGTAGTCACGGTGCGTTCCTCTCTTATGACTGATACAGGATTTAATCTGTGGTTTTAAAAGAAACTTTAAAAGTTGGCAGAGTACAGTGGCTCATGCCTGTAATCCTAGTGCTCTGGGAAGTCAAGGCAGGAGGATCCTTTGAGGCCAGGAGTTTGAGGGCAGCCTGAGCAACATACCAAGACCTCCATCATAGTACTCCTTCCTTTTTAGATTGTTCTATTTCCCCAGGAAGTCACAGTTCCCATTATTTTTGTTTTGCCTCCATTTTTAAAAAAGGGATTGAGGTCTTGCTATGTTACCCAGGCTGTCCTTGAACTCCGAGGCTCAAGAGATCCTGCCACCTTAGCCTACTGAGTAACTAGGACGATAAGTACACACTGTGCCTGGCTTGATATCTTAAAACATATTTTTCCATCAGCTTATCTCCTTTGTGATCAGTGTTACCACTGAAAACACTGATCAGGCAAAGTGTGGAGGCTCATGCCTGTAATCCCAGCACTTTGGGAGGCCAAAGTGGGAGGATTGTTTGAGCCCAGGAGTTCAGGACCAGACTAGACAACGTAGCTAGACCATCTATACAAAAAAACTAAAAGATTAGCCAGGCGTGGTGGTGTACACCTGCAGTCCCAGCTACCCAGGAGACTGAGGTGGAAGGATTGTCTGAATCCAGGAAGTCAAGGCTGCATTCAACTGGTGGCATTTGATTACCTTTGCTTCTGCTACTGGCTGTTTGAGAAACATAACTTCTCAACTCCAAACCTGGGTATCAGATCTTTCCCAAAAGCATACGTCCAGAAATTATTAATAAACTTACTTATTTATTATTTTTTTGAGTTGGAGTCTCACTCTGTCGCCCAGGCTGGAGTGCAGTGGCATGCTCACAGACACTGCAGCCTTGACTGCTGGGCTCAGGTGACACTTCTGCCTTGCATTCCAAGTAGCTGGAACCACAGGTGCACGTCATCACGCTTGGTTAATTTTTTGATTTACTGTAGAGACGAGGTCTTGCCAAATTGCCCAGGCTGATCTCAAACCCCTGGACTCAAGGCAGTCCTCTCCTCTTGCCTCTGCTTCCGAAAGTGCTGGTATTACAGGCATGAGCCACCTCGCCTGGCTATTTCTCTTTAAAAATAGAAAAAAAATCTTAGGGGCTTACAGATAGATTCAGTGATCTTTGAAATAATTTTACTTGTCATCAAGATTAGTTCTCCATCAAAATGGTGGCATATGCAACATACATAATTGACTTTAGGGCTTAGGAACAAGATGTGGCAACATCTGGAAAGAGAAGGACAACAAACAGGAGAGAGTACAAACTGTAGCAATGGGAACTCCCAAGGAGCTGGTCCTGGAAGTAATCAGCATGAAGCTGCCACAGACCCTGCCAGAGTCAGCTGAACACAGAAAACAAGTCAGGGCATTGCAACACATCAAAGGAACAAGAATTCCCCTCAGCCTAAAAGCCCTAAGGATCTAGGTAAACGCAGAACGGCCAGGAAGAAGCTTCTTAAGGATTCCCTACATGGTACTTAGGCCTTTTGGGGCCACATTCCCTTTGAGAACAGTAAACCCATGGCTCCCTTTCCCAGAAAAATGCAAATACCCATTATTTTGTAGATAACTTCAGAAGGCTGACAGCACCAGTGAGTCATCACAGGCCCTCACAGGTGTGAGGATCTCTGTGTAAGACCCTTTGTCCCACGGTGTTGGGTTTGGGTCTGCCTTACTAGGCCCTCTGAAGATGGTAGTCCTCACTAGGAATAGTAATATAGCTCTGCTTTAGACTTCATTTTCATCATACAAGGGGACAAAAAAAACCCCTGAATTATTTATAAAAAATTCTGTATTTATTCTTACATGTTTAAACTTCAGTCACCTTCAAAGTACTCTCCATTTGATGCAATATACCTATCAAGATGCTTTTTCCACGGCTCAAGACAGTTTTTGAACTCATTAATTTTGATGCCTTTTAGTGCTTCTGACTTTTTTGTTTTACCTCGTCCACATTGGCAAAACATTTCCCTTTGAGGACTTTTTTCATTGGAGAAACAAAAAAAAAAAGTTGCTCGGGGAATAAGGAGGGTGGGGCATGAGGGTCATGCCTTTTTTGGTCCAAAACTGCTGAATGCTCTGCATGGTGTGGGCAGGTGCACTCATAAATCACTCATCATGAAATGGGCAAAAATGTTGGGAAAAATCTCCAAAAAATTCACTGAAGCTGAACACAGCCTTTCACAACAATGCCAGTTGGTACACTGACCCCACCCTCCAAAAATAATCCTGGTTTTTTGGGGGTGCTGCCTTATATACAACACTGGCACGTTTCCTGAGGAAAGACTTCTTATATTCAAAATGAGATAAATGACCAGGCAATTAAACTGGGAGATGCAATAATCCTGTTGTGATAGCTTCATGAAATTTGGATTACATCAATGACTGTTTACCATCAGTGACTTTAGAGCTCTAAAATTATAGTCAGCATAAGACTCTGCATTTTTTTTCTCTTCTAGGAAGCTAAGGAGTTATGACAGTAAACACATGAGGAGTTACAAAGAGTGGCTGACAAGGGCTTGTTCAATGGAAGGAGGGGAGCACAGGTCACAGGTGGGAGCCAAAGCAGCAGCATCTTCACCCCATTAAGACTTCCCTGCAGATGAGCAGCAGAAAGGAGTCTGTCTTGGGGGGCACAGGGGTATGGCAGTCCTGCCCTGGGGCTCCCCACCAGGGCTCTGGTGAGACTGCTTTGGGATGGCTTTTCACAGAAGCTACATATAGCTGTGGTCAGCCTGCTTTCGGCAAATGTGCCCACAGCCTTTCTGCCATGTTTTCATAAAGCCTACAGATGAGCATAAACAACATTTTGTTTCACCTAATACCAATAAAAATGAATTCTCCTTGTTTTCAAATCTCTCCCTTTATTACCATTATTAACCTTTACTTGGAAAGCAAGCAGTAAAAAACCAGCAACATTAAAATTATTACTTCCGGGCAAATGAGGATGGGGGACTTCTTCACTCTCAAGTTAAAGTAGGCACTGAAAGAGATAGACTCCAGTTCCCAGAGAGGCTGACACAAGCACTGAAAGCAGCATTAATGTAAAAGTATTAAGAGAATCATACAGTGGTTTTATTCTTCTTGCTACTTAAAAAAGGTGATGTGATGACAGTGATGGTCAACATCACACAGGGAAGACCAAGTCCACACTCTGTCCAGAATCAACTGCTACCACATGAGTCTTTGTTAAGTTATTTGAGCCCACAGTGACAGAATAGGTCCCTGGATATACTTCTATGTAGAGGTCCTTAAAGATGGTCTCGGGCTGGAAGGAAAAGAGGATGTTAGCTGTTTAGAGATTTTATATCCCAGTGACATCCTGGCATCTCCACCAGGCCACCTCTGTGTGCCAAAGGTGTGATGGGATGAAGCACCAATGTGGGAGACAGAGACCCTGCTCTTAAGGCTCAGCTTGGTCACAATATAGCACTGTCGTTTTGGTAACTCTCAGCCTTTCCTCATTTCTAAAACTGTGATAATACATACCTTGCAAATAAGCATGTAAAAACACTTTGTAAATGTTGAAGTGTCACAGGAACATGAAGGATTATAAAAATAACACTCTAGTTTGAATAAGAATTTGTCAGAGGGAGAGGTAGCCATTGTTTTGGGGCCCCAAAATAGACAATGGCACTTGTAAGCACGGATTAGCAGTAATGGCAAGGGCCCTTGGAATAACGAGAACCATTCTTTTAAACTGTGATTAGCTAAATTCATTATCAGGAAGATGAAGCGTTTTTCTCCTGAAGTCAAGAATGATGAGTGTATTCCATTTTGTTACTGAAGCAGCAAGTCAGCTCGGAGGCCCTCCCTCAGAGGCCTGGGTCACCTATAGTGCAAAACCCTGGAAGCTGAAATCAATGGAAAGATTTTTATTTAGTGCTGAACTGAGCACAAACCATCCTCCGAGGGTACAGTTCACTCATGGCCAGGAAGTGGGTCACGGCAGGTGTGTAGGCAGAGGCAGGGTCTCAGTTCAAATGGCTAAAGGGAAAAGTCACAAGCCAGAAAAGAGTCTGTAATTAAGAACCAAAGTGACAGCTGGGAAGACATGCCATGCTTATTCTACGCTTGGAAGGAGCCACAGGCAGAAGCTGTCATTTCCACCACCACACACAGGGGAAACCAAACTACTGGCCAGCAAATTCCACTAGGAGGAATAAATGATAATATTTACACTTTTATGAAACTACCCCCTGCCTTGCAGATGGATTTGAAGCCAGTTTTTTCCAAAGTTGCTTTACGTTATATCTTTCATGCCTGTCCAGTTACGTAGAATTGGAGGTCAAATTATCATTTAACTGATGTGAATGTATACAATGTCACAACTATTTATCGGTTATCAACTGTGTAAGTAAACAAAAATAGTTTTTAGAAAATATGGTTGTATCCGAATTGCAGAAAGTCAAAGACGCTTCATTTGTCTGCATACAAGAAAACCCTGAGGTAAGGTTGACACCTGTGGCCTCAACACTGAAACACCAGCCTTACCAAAAAGCAGCAAGTGTGGAGGGATCTAAGTCTTTACAACTTACATTTGTATTACAAGCAGATTATTCTTAGTTGCTAGTAAGTCGAGTATATTCAAAATACTGATTAGTAGCAAACTGTATACAAACAAAGAAATTTATTGCAGCAACATGCTAAAGTTCCTTTCCTCAGAATTCTAGCTGTTCCAAGTTCTAAAAAGATTTCCTGGCTTCATGAACTACTGAATACTTTATCCTAAAAATGAAACACTCATTATTATGTTTTTATGGAGACACATTTGCCTTTTACAGAGGAATAAATGCCTTCAAGTGTTTTGGAAGCTGATCTCACCAACTGTATATGTTTCTGAATTTCAGCAACGGTTTTCACTTTGTAAGCAGAAGGATCAGGCCCCTCCTGCTGCTTGAACAGATGGTGGAATTCCAGCAGGACCCAGTGCCAGCCCAGCTGAGCTGTAGGAACTGAGATGTGAATACTTCACATTCTTTCCAACCACAACTATGAGTTCAGGCACAACAAGGATCCCTGAAGCTTCAAGTGAAGGAAGGATACCAAGAAAACATAATTTTTTTTACAGTGAACCAAAATCGTATGCACCCTCCTTAAGTGTGAGAACATCCAAACTTAAAAATACTTCAGATCCAGCACAAATAGCCCTAAGTATCCAGGTCAACTGGTTCATGGAGCTGCTATGGTGGTGAAGGTCAGATACCAGCAGTCTGTACTCACAAGTTGGGAGGTCTCTGGGGCAGGCTCTGACATCTGAGGGACGTCTTCAGTACAAAGGGATGTCTTTTCTCTGTCTTTTCTCTGAAGAGACAAGTAGAAACACTGATTTGTGCCCAAGCTTTGACTTCTAGATTGTAAAGAGAATTTTTATTCTATCATATTAGGAACTAATAATTGTTCTGTCAGCTTTTTCTAAATTGTCACCTAAGTTACTAAAGCTCTTTTCAAGTAAATTCTGTGAGGCATTTTTAGTCAGACGTTTACCATGATTACTTTTTATCCTTACATGGAGGATAGTTTGGAGTCAGATGCACCTGACTTTAAGTCTTCTCTCTACTATTTACTAAGAGTTGGAGAGACTAAATTCTCCAAGCCTTGGTTTCTTAGTCTGTAACACAGGACAAGGCTCCTGGATTACAGGGAAGATTTAAAGTGCAAAAGTGACTGACACTAGGCTTTCAGAAAATATAATTCTCTCCTGTGCTTCTATAGGAGGGGGGTACAGGAGGGGTACAGGCTGACTGATAAGCCAATTTCTCTTAGAAGAAACTTACCTTTAATAGGGAGAGAAAGGAATGACTCTTCCCTACACATAACCCCTTAGTGTTAGACACACTTAGGGCAAGAGAGCTCAAGCTAAGTCAGAAAAGGGGGCTCAGGACTCAGGCTCCGGCACCACTCCTTACATCCCAGGCTGGGGAAGGCATGCCAGAGGGGCATCCAGGTGTGACCAGCCCTTGCTTATATCTCTGTGCCCACTCTCCAACTCTTTCCTAAATTCCTTCCCTCTAACACCCCAAGATGCGCCACAGGCCAGAGAAGTCAGGAATCCAATTTGAGGATTAGACTCTGGGCTTAAGTTTACTCCCTTTGAGTACAACTAGGATAGTTTTTAAACACCAAAAAAAACCCCAAACCAAAACAAAACCTACTTTCCTCAAAACCACCACCACCGCCTCCTAAATTCATTTGGCTTCCCCAGAATAACAGGTGGTAAAAAGACAGGTAAGTTTGTAGAAAAGTATTTTGTTGAGAGACCCTTCCCACTTACACTTCCTTTTTATTTATTTTTATTTTTTATTTTGTGGGTCAGAGTTTCACTCTGGTGCACAGGTTGGAGTGCAGTGGCACGCTCATGGCCACTGCAGCCTCAACTTGCTGGGCTCAGGTGATCCTTCTGCCTCGGCCTTCTAAGCAGCTGGAACCACAGGCATGTGCCACCACACCTGGTTAATTTTTTTTTTATTTATTATAGAGATGAGGTCTCGCCATGTTGCCCAGGCTGGTCTCAAACCTGTGAGCTCATGCAATCCTCTTGCCTCCACCTCTCAAAGTGCCGGGATTACAGGCATGAGCCACTGCACCTGGCTTGTACTTCCTTTTAAAAAATTACCAAAGACATGATAGTTATCATTTAACCTTATAGTAGAAAATATAATTATTAAAAATCTTTTTCTATCCCTACATGTAGAAGAGAATATTTAAAGCTCTTTCTTTTATTTTCCCTCCCTTTCCTCCTCCCTCCGTCTGCCCACCTCCTCTCTTTCTCTCTTTCCTTCTCTCTTTATTTTATTATTTTTATTTTTGAGTCAGAGTCTCAATGTCACCCAGGTTGGAGTGCAGTGGCATGCTCACAGCTACCACAGCATCGACCTGCTAGGCTCAGGCGATCCTTCTGCCTCAACCTTCCAGGTAGCTGAAACTATAGAAACAGACCACCATGCCTTGCTAATTTTTTTTATTTACTGTAGAACAAGGTCTCACCAAGTTGCCCAGGCTGGTCTCAACCCAGTGGGCTCAAGCAATCCTCTCACCTCTGCCTCCCAAGTACTAGAATTACAGGCATAAGCCACCATGTCCAGCTTCTTTCTTTCTTTAAATAGAGACAAGGTCTTGCTATGTTGACCAGGCTGGAGTACAGTAGCTGATCATAGATGCCATCATGGCTCACTGCAGTCCTGAACTCCTGGCCTCAAGTGATTCTCCCACGTCAGCCTCCCGAGGAGCTAGGGTTATAGGCATGTACCGCCATGCCCAGCTTAGAAGTTCTTTTCTTTAAGCCTTGAGATTCGTTTTCCCCCCCAAGAATCCCATGGCCCAGGATTGCAGATTTATCTAAAGATCATACAGTGGCGTCAATCTTACATTTTGGACAAACTCCTATTTCATGTTCATTGCTGTAAATTCTCTAAGGCTGCTATTTTGCATATTTCTGTCGGGCACTGGAAAGCCAAGTCACACAGGCATCCAATGATACTAAGTCTAGCAGGGGCTCCCAACTACAGGGTATCACATATTAGTAGGCCAAGGGCACAACAAGGACAGCTGAAGATACATACCTGACCATTCCCCATGCCTGTGCATATGTGCAGCTTCGACTTCCCTCTGTGATAACGATAGACGTGGGCTGCCCCTCCTGCCTCTGGCACAGAAGAATAATATCTCTAGAGAAGAAATGTGAAAGATGTAGGGTAACATAGTTTTTTCAGTTTTCATAAAATCCTCTGGTACTTGGGCAAAGTATGGTTAAGGAGGGAGGCAAGAGAACAAAGGTAAATTACCTCCCTCTTGTCAGGCTTCTGAAGTCATATAACACAAGCCTCAGCCCGTTTAAAGTGGCTGCAGACACATTTGGCATAACTCTGCTGCCATCTGCTGCTTCTGAAGGGCAAGAACTCTGGCCAACTAAGGGTGGGCAGAACCATGCCTTCTGCCAGGTTAAACAATTTTCACATCTCTGCCACAATGTCAAATATCCTTTTATTTCCTCCCCTGACAAACTTGGATGAATAGTTCCATGTTTATTGTCTAAGTATCAGACAAGGACAGGGGAGGAGAAGGATGCATTTCCTTAAGATTTAGAAATACAGCAGGAAATGAAACATAAACCCAAGAGCTATGCAGCCCTACTCCCCATGTTTCCCATGTGGGGAGGGGAGAGAGAGGTCTCTAATTTAAGAGGAATAATCCAGAGGATCAGAAAAGTTACATCTTCCTTCCCTTGAAATTGAACTTTAGACTTGCCCTTGATTATGACTAATGATGAAGGCATCACAAGCCTGCTTGTTTTGAACATAGTGTAGGGACAGTCTCTAAAAAACATGTGACCAGAAGAATGAGAAGCTGAGGAAATACTTCAGGACACAGACCTAATGATATATTTTAGGGGCTACTTCAAATTGTGGAGGCAAACCCAGAACGCTATTTTTAATTCTGTCTCTAGAAAGGCAGGGGGTCTCAGGCTCCATTCCTTAATGGAGACTTGAACTGAAGCATGAACTGAAAACCAAAATGAAGAACAGCAATTTGCTAAACCTCAAACCAAAGACAAATATTATTCCTTTTACTGAACCATGAACCAAGTGTTTGAGTTAATCATTTTACAGTAGAACTGAAGTTATTGATTTTTCTAAAACGACTTAGTACAAATAAGAACATAAACATATTCTCTGAACCCATATTTTACTGGTTGGAATCCTATTCTTGAAGTCATAGAAATTTTTATAAAAGATGTAGAAAGATAAGAGTTTTTTTGAAATCTTAAAATACGAAATTGAAAAACAGGACAGAAACAAGGTATTCTCTTCTTTCTCCTTTATAGACCAGCATCCTTACAACCATATAAGACTCACAAAATGTTAAGGCAGGAAGAGGCCAGAGTCCCTAGTAATTCCTAGAACACAGAGAGCCCCTTCCATGTAGGTAATTTCCTTGAATGTTGGTTGGCCTGCCTTCAACATTCCCTAAGTACTGAAAGATGACCTAAGTGTGAGTTTAAGAAGACTTAAAAACCTTTATTCACCCATTTCAATGAATGGTACTAAAAACAAAAAACAAAAAAAACCTCACTTAAATCCCTCATGCTGATAATGTACTGGTGTTCTTTCAGTGGAAGTCAAAGAAACAGACTGTAAAGGCTGGAAAGAACTTCAGAAATCGTTTTTTTTTTTTTAAAGAGATGGGGTCTCATTCTGTTACCAAGACTGGAGTGCAGTGGAGTGATAATAGCTCACTGCAGCCTTGAACCCCTGGGCTCAAGCAATCCTTGCACCTCAGCCTCCTGAGTAGCTGGGACTACAGGCAGGTGCCACCATACCCAGCTAATTTTTAAAAATATTTTTAGAGATGATGTTTTACTATGTTGACCAGGCTGGTCTCGAACTTCTGGCCTCAAGTTAACCTCCCACCTTGGTCTCTGAAAGTGTTGGGATTACTGATGTGAGCCACTGTACCAGGTTAGAAATCTTAATTTAATGATGGGAAAGCTAAAATGCATCATTAGCCTTGTGTTCTGAAGTCCGTTCCCCAGCTTCTCATTCTTCTGGTGACATGCCTTGGGTAAGACTGAGAGACTCAATGGCCTAAGGCATTATAGCCAGTAAGTGGCTGAACATGGGTGTGATTCCTGGAAAGCTACTCCTGCCACTAACCCACATTACCCCTACCAGGGAGCTGCATTTGTTCCACAGAACCATCTTTGTTGCCAAGCACTAATATGGACCTACTGGGACATACTTAAAAACTACCTTACCAGGGACTTACACAAACATTAGAAGTCAAGAACTAATGTAGAGATTTTGTTTCAGTACATCTTGAAATCAGAGAGGCTCAGTTTGTTTAGAGTGATCCTAAAGATTTGGGGTTTTTTGGTTTGTTTTTTTGAGTTGGAGTCTTACTCTGTTACCCAGGCTGGAATACAATGATGGCACGCTCACGGCCACTGCAGTCTCAAACTGCTGGACTCAGGCGATCCTTCCACTTCAGCCTTCCAAGTAGCTAGAACAACAGGTGCACACCACCATGTCTGGTTAATTTCTTTTTATTTATTGTAGAGATGAGGTCTTGCCAAGTTGCCCAGGCTGATCTCGAACCTCTCAGCTCAGGCAATCCTTTCACCTTGGCCTCTCAAGGTGCTGCGAAGACAGGCATCAGCTACCGTGCCTGGTTAAGATTTGTTTTTAATTTTAGTTTAGTTCAAAGTTAAAAAAATAAAAAAATATTTCTTGAAGGCAAGAAATATCTTCTGGTTTATTCACTGCTGTATCCCCAAAAACAATTACAGAGTTAGGCATTCAGTAAATGTTTGTTGGGTGAATTCTAACTTGGATTTACCACCTGTTTTAAGTCCTTTACTGATTATAATCTGCCCATGAAGTCTGGGCAGGGAAAACAGGTAGTCTCCAGATTCTCCCTAAATTCCAGAAAGATCCACATTGTCACACATCAGCGGGTGATAGGGGCACAGCTTTAGTTCACACAAACTTACCCCACACTGACTTGAGGCATAGTCCATGAATTCAGCCATTGTTCTGAAGGAAGCGCTAAGGGTTGGGTGTCTCTCTTCTCTCTATTTGAATAAATGGCAAGTCACAGGTGAGAAATCTAGGATTCCCTACTGGAGAATGGAGGGATTTTGGAACACAGAATCCGTGTCTACCTTTGGAAAGGCAAGTTTAAGTCAGAAAGGGGGATGCTACTGGGAAGAATTCCAACTCTGCATTTATATAACAGGCATACAATTTATCCAGGACCTAAAAGATGGGTTTGCTGGCTTTCCTCTAGTATCAGATGGTAACATGTAAGATTTTTTGTTGTTGTTGTTGGAGTCTCACTCTGATGCCCAGGCTGGAGTGCAGCGGCACGCTCACGGCCACTGCAGCCTCGACCTGCTGGGCTCCGGCGATCCTTCCGCCTCAGTCTTCCAAGTAGCTGGAGCTACTGGCACGCGCCACCATGCCCGGCAAATTTTTGATTTATGGTATAAGTGAGGTCTCGCCAAGTTGCCCAGGCTGGTCTCGTACTCGTGGGCTCAGGCGAGCCTCTCACCTCGGCCTCCTAAAGTGCTGGGATTATGGGCGGGAGCCACTACTTTTTTTTAAAAAAAGTAACCGACCAGGGCCGAACACTACAGCTACCCAACGAGAATCTGTCAGGGGTAAAGCGCTTTCAAAGTCCCTTTCCATTCACTGTCTTGATCCTTTCCGGCTCCCGCCAGGGGCAGGATCCCCAAGCACTTCTGCGTGGCGCGCCCCTGGGTCTCAACAGGCCCCGCGGAGCGCACGCCGGGGCCGGTCCCTCAGCCCCGGGCCTCACCTCTCCCGGAAGGAGGCGCTGGGGGCCGGCGGCCGGCCGTCTTTCTTGGCAGGGCACCTCCCGGGAAAGGACCCCCAGGCTGCCTCTGGGACGCTCCAGCGAGTGCCAGTCCACCGCCCTCCTCCTGGCGCGCTCCAGCACTTCCCGCCCCAGCCTAGCCGAGCGCTGCAGGGAACGCCGGTCCACCCCGTTCAGCGCCGCGGCCGCCAAACAGGTCTCCATGTCTCCCTGGGCGGGCACACACAAACGAGCGCCGGCGAGTCAGCGGGGCCGCGGGTGGGAGCCCCGGCCTCGACCTCCCCGGAGACCACCGCTCCCAGACTACCCCCAACGCGCACTTCGGCGGGCGCCGGGCGAGGCCTAGCCCGCCCGACCCTTCCATCTCTTCCTCCCCCCGCCCTCAGTGGGGAACCCCTCACCCGGCCCGCTTCTCAAGACGCATGCGCCCAGCGCACTCCCAACGGGGGCGGGGGGGGGGCCTGGAGCCCCGGGCGCCGGCGCACGGGCTCTTAGAGGAGGGCGGGGAGAGGCGGGGCCGCGGGGCCCGCGCCTGTGCAGGACACGCCCTCTGTGTTCGGTGCGCAGTCGCCGCGCTGGTTGTCTGGCCGGGTGCTGAGTGCGGAGGGTTTGGGGGACCGGGCGCTGGGGGCCGGGGTCGGACGCGCCACCAAGGGCACATGTCTGCGCTGTCCGAGGAGCCCCGGGGCAGAGACCTGGCCTTAGAGGTCTTCTATGCCGCCTGAGTTTGATGAACCTGGTGTAAAATCAGCTGGTCTACCGTTGGGCTAAAAGATTATGGGGCGTGCCGGGCTCGGTGGCTCAGCCTGTAATCCCGCGCCTTTGGGAGGCTGAGGTGAGTGGATTACCTGAGCCCGCGGGTTCAAGACCCGCCTGGGCAGCAAGACCTCATCTCTACAATAAATCAAAAAATCAGCCGGGCGTGGTAGCGCGCGCCTGTGGTTCCAGCTACTTGGAAGGCTTTGGCGGAAGGATCGCCGGAGCCCAGCAGGTCGAGGCTGCGGTGGCCGGGAGCGGCCACTGCACTCCAGTCTGGGCGACAGAGTGACTCAAAAAAAAAAAAAAAAGTAAGGATCTGTGAATTGTTACCTTTCACTCCACTGGGCTGGTTATTTGGTAGGAGAGATAGCCCAAGCTTTCAAGGCTACTTAGTGACCAGCTACACCTCCCAGCAAAACGTTGATGCTTAGGAAGACCCATTTAAGGGACGTTGCTCAGTGGGAGTCCCTTTAAGGGACATAAGGTCATCTTCAAATCTCAGCCATGTCAACGGATAACTTGATTAGCAGTTGTGAACTACCAGGTTGATGTTAAAATACTATTACAACTTCCATCTGTACTTTTTTTTTTGAGTTGGAGTCTCACTCTGTCGCCTAGGTGGCCGTGAGTGCAGTGGCACACTCACGGCCACCCAGCTATGAACTACTGGGCTCTGGCGATCCTTTTGCCTCAGCCTTCCAAGTAGCCGAAACCACAGGCGCATGCTACCATGCCCGGCTAATTTTTGATTTATTGTAGAGTCGAGGTCTCGCCAAGTTGCCCGGGTTGGTCTAGAACCCACGAGCTCAGGCCATCCACTTGCCTGGGCCTCCCAAAGTGCTAGGATCACAGGCTAAGCCCCGATCCTGGCCCCCCCTTTTTTTTTTCTTAATAAAGAGATGGGTCTCACTCTAGCTCAGACTGCAGTGCAGCGGTGTATCCCTAATTCACTGTAGCCTCAACCTCCTGGGCTCAAGCAATCCTCCTGCTCAGCCTTCAAGTAGTTAGAACTACAGGTGTACGCCACCATGCCCAGCTAAGTTTTTGATTTTTTTTTTTCTGTTTGGTAGAGATGAGGTGTCACTATGTTACCCAGGCTGGTCTTGAACTCCTGTCCTCAAGCAATTCTCCTGTCTCAGCCTCCCAATGTGCTGGAATTATAGGCATGAGTCACTGCACCCAGCCTCCATTTATACTTTAACTTTTGCTAATTTCCTGCTTTCCATTCATAAAAAGAATAACAATGAGTGAAGCTCCTCATTATCCTTGAGATGATTCTTTGTTTTAGAAATATTCCAACACTTTTTCTTCCATAAACATAAAATGTCTCCTTTAGAACATAGTAGTTACATGCATGGGGTCTTGGGTATCCGCTCCAGAGAGTTGCTTTGAATTCTGGCTCTGCCACTTTTTTGCTGTGTGATTCTGGACAAGCAAATCACTTCTTTGAGCTTCAGTTTTCTTCATCTCTATTCCTGGAAATAAATTATTCCAACCTCCCTAGACTGTGAGCTTCTTGAGGGCAGGGACCATAGCCGTCTTGTTTACTGGGTTTAAGGTGCATCTAATATTTTCTCTGTTAGAGTAAGGGTTAACAATAGCTATTGAATATGTGCACTGGGTTGCTTTAAGACTTTGTGCGATAACTCCTGCAAAAAGCTTAGCACAATGCCTTGCAAAGAATGAGTGCTCCATAGATCTAGTTAGCATTATTATGTGCCAGGAACTGTCCTAGGAGCTGTGGAGAATAGAAAGTGGATCAGACTACAGGAGAATAAGAAAGTGGAAATGATGCATATAAAATCTGTAATGCCAGGAACAAAATATTCTGACATGCCATAAGACTGATACAGATAAAATGCTCTAAACCTTAGAAGAGATTATGTTCAGCTGGGAAGATCAAGAAAGGCTTTGCAGAGAAGGTAGTATTCAAGCTAGGCCTTGAAGGATGACCTAGGAATTAGTGAAAGGAGAGGTGGATAAGATACCTGTTAACTACTTTTACAAAGAGTATGGTTAGGGTGAACAGAATTTGGTGCTCTTTATTATTTATGAATGTCAAGACCCCGGCTCCATAACTTTTAGCTGTGTCTGTGTAACCTAGAGAAGGCTGCTTCACTGTTCTATACCTCAATTTTGCCATTTGTGAAATGAGAATAATAATAATAGTACATTCCTCGTAGGGTTGTTGTGAGGATCAAGTAAGTTGATACATGTAAAGTGCTTTAATAGTACTTGGCACATAGTAAGTGCTCAATAAATATTAGCTAGTATGATCTTAAACTTCAGCCTGGTCTCCCAGTATGTCCTCACTCACCCAATACTACAGCCACACTTCACCTCCTTGGTTCTCTTTCCCTTCTATTCCAGTCATTATGTTACTATTCCCTTCTATTCCAGTCATTCTAATGGAAGCATTACTTTCTTTTTGCCAGGTCAACCCTTTGAAACCTTTACCAGCTGTGTCCACTTCCCAGAGGTGGAAATACCTCTGTTGCCGTAGCCTTTGTTTTTTCTTCTTCTTTTTCTTTTTTTTCAGTATTGCGGTATTTATCTAATTTAAATTATGTTATGGTTTATTCTCTCCCAACAGCCTATTAACTCCTTGAAGGCAGAAACTGTTCTTTATTTGTCCCTGAACATTCCAGGGCCCGTTAAGTAGTGTGTTCAGTAGACATTTGCTGAAATTATTTTGATTTAACTTTTAATTTAAATAGACGTCTGTTAGCCCAGATAGCAGTTGACTTTTGGGGGGAAAACATCTACCTACATGCACTTTAATGAATATTCAGTTGTAACTACATTTTGCTAGGATTAATATTTAGAACTATATGGGAAAGAAGATGCTTGAAATGAGACTGAAGACTGACACTAAGTTAAATCTTTCCTTTTTTTCTATTTGTGAATATGCTTGTATGTGTGTGTGTGTGTGTGTGTGTGTGTGTGTGTGTATTTATAATTTTAAGGTTTATCCTATAAACCACAGATTGAGAGAACCCTTTTTCTCTTTTTCGAGATTGGTTGGGAATAAAGATGGAACATGACCATCTAGGCCCTTGTGGATCAAATATAGTCCATGCCAGTTGCTTCTGAAAGGTGCTAGTGAGACTTGAAAATAGAATAATAAGTCCTGTTTCAATCTCCTGTGTGTGGTTAGCCAGTTTTTCCAGCACCACTTACTGAATAGGTTCTCCTTTCCCCAGTGGTTGTTGTTGAAAGCTTTGTCGAAGATGGGTTGGTTGAGAAATTGAGGTTTTGCTTCCAGAATCTCTATCCTGTTCCATTGGTTTATATGTGTGTTCTTGTACCAATACCAGGCTGTTTTGATTATTGTAGCTTTATAGTAGAGCTCGAAGTCTGGAAGCGTGATATCACCCTTAGTTTATTTTGCTAAGGATTGTTTTGGCTATTTGTGGTCTTTTATGTTTCCACATGAATTTCTGTATTGTCATTTCCAGGCCTGAGAAGAATGATGTTGGTAATATAATGGGTATTGCGTTAAATCTGTAGATTGCTTTGGTAGGATGGACATCTTTTTTAAAAAATTTATTTTATTTTAAAGATGTGGAGTACAATTCAGGATTGTGCATACAAGTGAGGAAGGACATCTTAACAATGCTAATTCTTCCATTCCATGAGCATGGAACATTTTCCCATTAGTTTGTGTTACCTATCACTATACACAAAAATCAATTCGAAATGGGTCAAATACCTAAATGTAAAACCTCAACCATAAGAATCCTAGAATATAGGAAATACCCTTTACAGAAATTGGAATAGGCAACCAATTCCTGATCAACTCTCCAAAAGTGAATGCCATAAAAGATTAGATAGACAAGTGGGACATCATCAAACTGCAAAACTTCTGCAAAGCAAGAGAAACCACCAAGAGAGCAGGGAGACAGTCCACAGACTTGGAAAAAATTATTTGCCAACTGGAAATCTGACAAAGCCATAACATCTAGGGTCTACAAGGAAGTCAAATGTGCTGAAAAGAAAAAAACAAACAGCCCTATTAAAAAGTGGGCAAGCCGGGCTTGGTGGCTCAGCCTGTAATCCCGCACTTTGGGAAGCTGAGGTTGAGTGGATTGCCTGAACCTGCGGGTTCGAGACCCACCTGGCCAATTTGGCGAGACCTCATCTCTATAATAAATCAGAAAATCAGCCGGGCATGGTAGCACATGTCTGTAATTCCGGCTACTCCGAAGGTTGAGGTGGAAGGATCGCCGGAGCCCAGAAGGTCGAGGCTGCAGTGCCCAGGAGCGGCCACTGCACTCCAGTCTGGGCGACAGAGTGAGACTCCAACTCAAAAAAAAAAAAAAAAAAAAGTGGACAAAAGATATGAATACACGCTTCTCAGAAGAAGACATACGTGCAGCCAACAGATACATGAAAAAATGTTCAGCCTTACTAATCATCAATGAAATGCAAATTAAAACCATACTGACATACCACCTAACTCCAGTCAGGATGGTCATCATCAGTAGTTCAAAAAACAACAGTTGCTGGAGAAGATGTGAAGAAAAAGGAACGCTTCTACATTGTTGGTGGGAGCGTATACTAATACCACCTCTGTGGAAAACAGTGTGGAAATTTCTGAAAGATCTAAAACTTGACCTTCATATGACACAGCAATCTCCCTTCTGGGAATATACCCAGAAGAACTCAGATCACTCTATGAAAAAAAAGATACCGTGAGTGGATTGCCTGAGCCCACGGGTTCGAGACCCGCCCCAGCAACTTGGCGAGACCTCATCTCTACAATAAATCAAAAAATTAGCCGGGCGTGGTAGCACACACCTGTAGTTCCAGCTACTTGGAAGGCTGAGGCAGAAGGATCGCCGGAGCCCAGCAGGTCGAGGCTGCGGTGGCCGGGAGCGGCCACTGCACTCCAGTCTGGGCGACAGAGTGAGACTCCAACTCAAAAAAAATAAAAAAAAATGAAAAAGATACCTGCACGTGCATGTTTATTGAAGCATTATTCATAATAGCAAAAACATGGAACCAACCATGTTGCCCATTGAAAGTGGACTGGATAAAGAAAATGTGGGATATGTACATGATGGAATATTACACAGCCAATAAGAAAAACAAAATTATGAACTTCGCAGTAACTTGGATGGATTTAGAATCTATAACACTCAGTGATCTCTCACAGATACAAAGATCTGAGTACTACATTCATAAGCGGACCCTGAACATTTATCATAATGCTATAAGAAAGTATTGGCCAGGCGCGGTGGCTCACACCTATAATCCCAGCATTTTGGGAGGCAGAGATGAGAAGATTGCCTGAGTTCATGGGTTCAAGACCTGCCTAGGCAACTTGGCGAGACCTCATCTCTACAATAAACCAAATATTTAGCTGGGTGTAGTGGCGTGTGCCTGTAGTTCCAGCTACTTAGACGGCTGAGGTGGAAAAATCACCAAAGCCCAGCAGGCCAAGGCTGCAGTGGCTGTGAGTGTGCCACTGCACTCCAGCCTGGGCAAGAGATCCAGCCTAGGTGAGAGAGTGAGATTCCAACTCAAAAAAAAGAGAAAGGGATTGCAGTGGCCGTGAGCCTGCACTCCAGCCTGGGCAAGAGATTGAGACTCCAACTCAAAAAAAAAAAAAGAAAGGGATTGGCAGTAGCAGTGGGACAGTGCCAGGGGAGGGGGGGAGCACATAACATCAATAAGGGTACCCAAACTTTACCCGCGTCATGATCACTTATGTACCTAACCCTGAATTGTACCCGACATCTTTAAAATAAAATAATAATTATTAAAAAAAATAGAGCCAGGCACGGGGGCTCACGCTTGTAATTCCAGCACTTTAGGAGGTGGAGGTGAGAGGACTGCCTGAGCCCACAGGTTCGAGACCAGCGTGGCAACATGACGAGACTTCGTCTCTACAATAAGTAAAAAAAAAAACATTAGCTGGGCATAGTGCCACGCACTTGTAGTTCCAGTTATTTGGAAGGCCGAGGCAGAGGGATCACTTGAGCCCAGCAGGTCGAGGCTCTGGTGACTGGGAGCGTGCCACTGCACTCTAGCCTGGGTGACAGAGTGAGACTCCGACTCCAAAAATAATAAAATTAAATAATAAATCAAGGGAGAGCAACTAATTAGTCATGTGCCTGGTCAACAGTGAGATAAATTGTTGGTATGAGTTTTTCATGACCTCTCTCTTCTCACAAGGCTAAATTCATTACAGAGAACAGATAAAAGTTATTTGTCTAGGTTATATGTTTTGTTTTTTGGGGTTTTTTTGAGTTGGAGTCACTCTGTCGCCCAGACTGGAGTGCAGTGGCACGCTCCCAGCCACTGCAGCCTCGATCTGCTAGGCTCCACCTCAGCCTTCCAAGTAGCTGGAACTACAGGCGTGCGGTACCACGCCCGGCTGATTTTTTGATTTATTGTAGAGATGAGATCTCGCTGCCCAGGCGGGTCTCGAACCCACGGGCTCAGGCAATCCACTCACCTCAGCCTCCCAAAGCACGGGATTATAGGCTGAGACACCGAGCCCGGCTAGGTTATATGTTTTGGTGGGTAGATAAGTTAGAAGAAGGCTTTAATCCTGAAATGAGGAAAGAGACTGGTGCTGTATATGAGACTTTCTGAGGAGAAAAAAAAAAAAAGTCTAGTGAAGAGCAATGAAAATTCTTTTTCCTTGTGAAGGGGGACCAAAAAGGGGTTAAAAATCCGTGATGCAAAAGTGGGTACCATGCCAGAGTTAGACAGTGATTTATACTATACATACCAGAGAATGTATAAATCACTTTCTTTGACAGATGGTATTATTTCTTCAGCAGACTTAGAGTTTTAGAATCATCACAGCTTTGTAAAGTAATGTTACAGTCTGAGTCATTAGATCATTCATTTTGTCTAACTACATCAATTCATTGGGTTATGGGGGAATGAAAAAACTCATTATTAAAATCATCATCTTGATTATCTGGATTAAGGAAAATGAATCAAACTTCTGAGAATTAGCTCTCAGAATCTGTTAAAAATTGACTGGAAGTTAAAAAAACTGGTTGCAGAGCAGGAATGATGAGAAAAGTTTTGTCGTTTTTAAAACATCAGAGACTAAAGGAATATATAAACAGTTGAAATTCATACAGCATTTGTATATATCATAAAATTAACCTATGTTAAGTGTATAATTCAATAATTTTTAGTAAATTTACAGAGTTGTTGTCAACATCATCAAAATGCAGTTTTGGAACATTTTCACTACCTGAAAAAAAAAAACCCTAGTGTGCACCATATGCGATCAGTTCTCAGTTCCCACCTCTAGACCTACTTAAACACTATTCTGCTTGCTGTCTCTGTAAATTTGCCTTTTCTGGACAATTCATATAATTTGAATCAGACAATATATGACCTTTTCTTGTCTAGCTTCTTCTTCTTCTTCTTTTTTTTTTTTTTTGAGTTGGAGTCTCACTCTGTCACCCAGGCTGGAGGGCAGTGGCACGCTCCCGGTCACTGCAGCCTCAACCTGCTGGGCTCAGATGATCCTTTTGCCTCAGGCTTCCAAGTAGCCAGAACTACAGGCGCGCACCACCATGCCCGGCTAATTTTTTGATTTATTGTAGAGATGAAGTCTTGCCAAGTTGCCCAGGCTGGTCTCGAACCCTGGGGTCATCCTCTCACCTCGGCCTCCCAAAGTGCTGGGATTATAGATGTGAGTCACCGTGCCCAGCTTCTTTAGTATTTTTTACATACTGGATCAGGTCTTCCATAAATAAAGACAGACTTTCTTTTCCAATCAGGATTTCTTTTTTTTGCCGGATTGCACTGGCTAGAAACTCCACACAATGTTGAATAGAAGTGGCAAGTGGAAACACCTTTGCCTAGATCCCACTTTTAGAGGGAAACCTTTCAGTCTTTTACCATTAAATGTGATGCTTGGTTTTTTGTAGATGTTCTTTATTAGGTTGAGAAAGTTCCCTAGTTTGGTGAGTTTTTATCATAAAAAATTGTTGGACTTTGTCAAATGCTTCTTATACATCTCTTGAGGTGATCATGTGGTTTTTAAAATCTTTTATTCTATTAATATAGCATACTGTATTAGTTGATTTTTGGATGTTAGGCTAATCTTTCATTCCCAGGATAAATCTCACTACATGGTATATAATCCTTTTTATGTGTTACTGCTGGATTTGACTTGCTAATATTTTATTAAGGACTTTTGTGTGTATATTCATGAGGGGTTTTGATCTCCAGTTTCCTTCTTTGTGGCCTTTGTTTTGGTGTCAGGATAATATTGGTTTCATAGAATGATTTAGCAAATGTTCTATTTTCTGAAAGAATTTGTGTAGATATTATTGAATGTTTAATTGAAAACATCTAGGCCTGGGCTTTTATTTGTGGACAGATTTTTATTTTGTTTTTTATTTTGTTTTCTTGAGTCAGAGTCTCACTCTGTCACCTAAGCTGGAGTGGAGTGGCATGCTCACGGCCACCACAGCCTCGACCTGCTGGACTCAGGTGATCCTTCTGCCTCATCCTTTTAAGTAGCTGAAACTACAGGTGCATGCCTTCACGCCTGGCTGATTTTTCTATTTATTGTAGAGATGAGGTCTTGCCAAGGTGCCCCTGCTGGTCTTGAACCCCTGGCCTCAGGCAATCCCCTTATCTCCGCCTCCCAAAGTGCTGGGATTACAGGCGTGAGCCACTGTACCCAGCCTGGGAAGATTTTTAATTACTAATTCAATTTCTTTACTTGTTCTAAGTGTACTCATATTTTCTATTCCTTTTTTTTCTTCACAGATGATATGAATCTATATCTAGAAAACCCTAAAGATTCCACCAAAAGACTCCTAGTAATCATAAATGACTTCAGTAAAGTCTCAGGTTACACAATCAATGCTCAAATATCAGTTGCATTTCTATATATCACCATTCAAGCTGAAAACCAAGTCAAGAACACAATTCCATTTACAATAGTCATGCATAAACACAAATACTTTGAAATACATCTAACCAAAGAAGTAAATGACCTCTACAACAAGAAATACAAAACACTGGTGAAAGAAATAAAAGATGACACAAACAAATGGAAAAACATTCCACGCTCATGGATTGGAAGTGTGGATTGGAATCAATATTCTTAAAATGTCCACATTACCTAAAACAATCTATAGTTTCAATGCAATTCCTAACAAATTACCAATTAGTACTGTTTTTTTCAGATATTGAAAATACAATACTTTAATTTATATTGAAGCAAAAAAGAGCCCAAAGAGCCAAAGTGATCTTAAGCAAAAAGATCAAAGCTGGAGGTATCATATCACCAGACGTCAAACTTTACTACAAGGCAACAGTAATCAAAACAGCATGGTACTAGCACAATAATAGACACAGAGACCGATAGGATAGGATTGAGAACCCAGAAATAAAACTACTGTCATACATTTCATCTTTGAGAAAGCTGACAAAAACAAACTCTGGGGAGAAGACACCCTATTTAGCAAAGGGTGCTGGGAAAACTGGCTAACCATATGCAGAAGAATGAAGCTGGACCCTTTCCTCTCACCATATAAATAACTCAAGATGGATTAACAACTTAAACATAAGACCTCAAACTATAAAAATCTTAGAAGAACGCCTAGGAAACACTCTTCTGGACACCAGCCCAAACAATGAATTCATGGCCAAGACCTCAAAAGCAGCAAAAGTCAAAATTGATAAGTGGGACCTAATCTAACTCAAGAACTTCTCCACAGCAAAAGACACCATCAACCAAGTTAACAGCCAACCTACAGAATGGGAGGAAATATTTGCAAATGATGCACCAGACAAAGAGCTAATATCTAGAATCTACAAAGAATCCAAACTAATTGACAGGAAAAAAAGCTAATAACCCCATTAAAAAGTGGGCAAATGACCAGGCTCAGTGGCTCAACCTGTAATTCCAGCACTTTGGGAGGCCGAGACAAGTGGAGATTACCTGAGCCCGTGGGTTTGGACCAGCTTGGGCAACTTGGCGAGAGCTTGTCTCTACAATAAATAAAAGCAAATTAGCTGGGCGTGGTAGCAAGCCTGTAGTTCTGGTTACTTGGAAGACAGAGGTGGAAGGATCGCTGGAGCCCAGCAGGTCGATGCTGGGGTGGCCGTGAGTGTGCCACTGCACTCCAACCTGGGCAACAGAGTAAGACTCCAACTCAAAAAAAAGAAGCGGGCAAAAGACTTGAACACACACTTCTTAAAGGAAGGCATACAAGCAGTCAATAAACATAAGAAAAAAAAACATCACTATCAGAGAACTGCAAATCAAAACCACAATAAGATACCATCTCATACCAGTCAGGATAGATTATATTAAAAGTCAAAAAACAAGCCGGTCTCCGTGGCTCAGCCTGTAATCCCGCGCCTTTGGGAGCTGAGGTGAGTGGATTGCCTGAGCCCGCGGGTTTGAGACCCGCCTGAGCAGCGAGACCTCATCTCTACAATAAATCAAAAAATCAGCTGGGCGTGGTAGCGCATGCCTGTAATTCTGGCTACTTGAAAGGCTGAGGCGGAAGGATCGCCGGAGCCCAGCTGGTCGAGGCTGCGGTGGCCGGGAGCGGCCACTGCACTCCTGTCTGGGCGACAGAGTGAGACTCCAACTCAAAAAAAAAAAAAAAAAAAAGTCAAAAAACAGCATGTTGGCAAGGAAGCAGAGGAAAGAAATGTTCCTACACTGTTGGTGGAAATGCAAGCTAGTTCAACTCCTGTGGAAAGCAGTTTGGAGGGTTCTCAAAGAACTAAAAATAGATTTACCATTCGACCCCAAAATTCCACTACTGGATATATACCCAAAAGAACACAAATCATTCTATCCAAAAGACACTTACATGTGTATGTTTACCACAGCACTATTCACAATAGCAAAAACATGGAACCAACTTAGGTACCCATCATGGTGAACTGGATAAGGAAAATGTGGTATATATACATGATGAAATGCTACATAGCCATAAAAAAAGAACAGAATCATGTCCTTTGCAGCAACATGGATGCAGCTAGAGACCATCATCTTGAGTGAATCATCACAGAAACAGAAAACTGAATACCACATGTTCTCCCTAGTAAGCAGGAACTAAACATTGTATGCATATGGGCACAAGAATGGGAACAACAGACACTGGGGCACTCCTACAGGAGGGAGGAAAGGAGGGTGTAAGGACTGAAAACTACCCACTGGATACCATGCCCACCACCTGGGTGATAGACTCAATAGAAGCCCAAGCCTCACCACCACACAGTATACCTATGTAAGCGCGGGATTACAGGCTAAGGCACCGAGCCCGGCTGAGACCATTCACATTTAATGTCATTAGTGATATGGTTGAATTTACATCTGCTCCCTTTTTACCTTTTTTACTTTCAGTGATTGCTCTAAGGATTACAATATGCATATTAATTTATCGCAATCTACTTTAGCTTGATACAAGTTTAATTTAGATAAATTATAGAAATTATGTACTCCTTGAATCTAAAATAAAATAAATGACTAGTTCAATGTATTTACTTGTTTTAGGTCTACTCATATTTTCTATTTCTCCTCCTCCTTTTTGTTCTTCCTTTACTTTTTTCTTTTAGAGTCAGAATCTCACTCTGTTGCCCAGGCTGAAGTGCAGTGGTATGATGATAGCTTACTGCAGCTTCAAACTTCTGGGCTCAAGTGATCCTCCCACTTCAGCCTCCCAAATATCTGGGACTACAGGCATGTGCCACCATACCTGGCTAATTTTTAAAAATGTTTTGTAGAGATAGGGTGTCACTGTACTGCCCAGGCTCATTTTTCTATTCTTTCTTGAATCCATTTTGATAATTTGTTTCCAAGAATTTGTCCATTCACTTAAGTTGCCTAATTTGTTGGCAAAAAAAAAAAAAGCTGTTCCTAGTATTCCTTCACAATCTCTTTCATTTATTTAAAATCTGATTATGGTAATCTGTGTCTTCTTTTTTTTATATCTTTGTCAGTCTAGTTAAAGTTTTGTTCATTTTAACAATTTTTTCAAATAACCAACAGTTAGTTTCACTGATTTTTCTGTTTTTCTACTTTCTATTTGATTGATTTTCACTAAATTGTCATTATTCCCTTTCTCTTGGTTTTTTTTTTTTTTTTTGGTTTAGTTTTCCTTTTCTAGTTTATTAAAGTGGAAACTTAGGGTTTGATTTGACATATTTTCTAATATAGACTTCCAAACCTATTCACCTCCCTCTAATCACAGTTTTAGCTGCCTTTTATACATATTGCTATGTCATGACTTAGTTTCGTGCAGCTGAAAACATTTTCTAGTTTCCTTCCCTTGTGATTTATTCTGTGGTCCCAGGATTATTTACATGGGTGTTGTTTAATTTGCAAATATTTGTGGATTTCCCCAAATTTTCTATTGCTGATTTCTAATTTAATTCCTTTGTGGGTAGAGAACATACTTGGTATGCTTTCAATCCTTTTAAATTTATTGAGACTTGTTTTATGACCTAGTAATAGTATATTTTGGAAAATGGTCTGTGAGTATTTGAAAAGAATGTTGTCCTATTGCCAGATGGAGCATCCTGGTTTCAAATTGGTTGACAGTATTGTTCAAATTGGTTGACAGTATTGTTCAAGCCTTCTATACCTATGCTAATATTCTGTTTGTTCTATCAGTTATTAAGAATGAAGTATTGAAGTCTCCAACTATGATAGTTGAATTGTTCTGTCAGTTTTTGCTTTGTGTATCTTTAAGTTCATTTGTCTGATATTAGTATAGCTACCCCAGCAATCTTTTTTTTTTTTTTTTCTTAGTGGAGAGCCTTAAAGCAACACACATTTGTTATCTTAAAATTCTGGAGGTCAGACGTCTGAAATGGTTGTCACTGGACTACAGTCAAGGTGGCCACAGGATTGTGTTTCTTCACTCCAACAATCTCCTGGTTACAGTTTACATGCTATATCTTTTCCTAACCTTTGACTTTCAACTTATTAATGTCTTTGATTCTAAACTGTGTTTTTTGTAGATAGCATATAGTTGGATCTTGCTTTCTATCCAGTCTGACAATATCTGCCTATAGACTGGGATGTTGAGACCATTCTTTTTTTTTTTTTGAGTTGGAGTCTCACTCTGTCGCCTAGACTGGAGTGCAGTGGCACACTCCCGGCCACCGCAGCCTCGACCTGCTGGGCTCCGGCGATCCTTCCACCTCAGCCTTCCAAGTAGCTGGAACTACAGGCGTGCACTACCATGCCCGGCTAATTTTTTAATTTATTTATTGTAGAGACGAGGTCTCGCCAAGTTGCCCAGGCAGGTCTCGAACCCGCCGGGTCAGGCAATCCGCTCACCTCAGCCTCCCAAAGCACGGGATTACAGGCTAAGGCACTGAGCCCGGCTGAGACCATTCACATTTAACATCATTATTGATATGGTTGAATTTACATCTGCTCCCTTTTTACCTTTTTCACTTTCAGTGATTGCTCTAAGGATTACAATATGCATATTAATTTATCTCAATCTACTTTAGCTTGATACACGTTTAATTTAGATAAATTATAGAAACTTTCTTTCACTATAGCTCCATATCCTCCCTCTCCCTTGTGGGTTATATTGCATCTGTCTTATCTATGTTAGAGACCCCACAAGCTGGTGTTATTGCTATATATACTCTTATAGCTCTTACATTATGAGAAAAAAAGAGAAAAATCATGTAGGGCCTTTTTTTTTTTTTTTAAAAGTAGAGTCTTACTCTGTGGCCCAGGCTGGAGTGCAGGGGCACCAACATTGCTCACTGCAGAGTTAACCTCCTGGGCTCAAGTGATTCTCCAACTTCAGCCCCTGGAGGAGCTGGCACTATAGGTGTGTGCCACCACACTCAACTAATTTTTTAATTTTTTTTTTTTTTTTTGTGGCAAGACAGACTTTATTCAAAGGGGGCTATGGAGATAGGTATAGGAACCACTGCAATGGGATGTTGCAACTGGGGAGAGAACTTGGACTCAACTCCCAATTTTAAAATTTTTTGTAGAGACAGGGTCTTACTATATTGCTTAGGCAGGTCTTGAACTCCTGGTCTTAAGTGATTCTTCCGTCTCAGTCTCCCACAGTGCTGGATTACAGGCATGAGTTATATCAGCCAGCCTTGAATCTTTCTTATTTTTTATTTTTTTGAGTCATAGTCTCATTCTGTCATCCAGGCTGGAGCGTGGTAGGGTGAACACAGCTCACTGCAGCCTTGGCTTCCTGGGTTCAGGTGATCCTTCCGTCTCAACCTCAAAAGTAGCTGGGAATTCAGGTATCTGCCACCATACTCAGCTAATTTTTAAATTTTTTATAGAGACAAAGTCCTGCTGTGTTGCCCAGACTGGCCTTGAACTCCTTCCGGAGTCCTAGGATTGGAAGTGTGAGCCACCATATCCAGCCTAGAATCTGTAGTACTAACCAACATATTTACTATTTCTGATGTTCTACATTTCTCCCTTTAGATTTGAGTAACTGAAATCACCTTTTATCAACCTGACCAACTTCCTTCTGCAAGCTGGCCAGCAACAACAACAAATTATTTCAGTCTTTATCAGATAATGTCTTTATTTCACCTTCATATTTAAAAGATACTTTTGTTGGAAATAAAATTTCTAGTTGACAGATTTTCTTTTTCTTTTAGCACTTTTTTTTTTTGTGAGTTGGATTCTCACTCTGTCACCCAGGCTGGAGAGCAGGTTACCGTAGCTTCGACCTGCAGGGCTCAGGAGATCCTTCTTCAGCCTTCCAAGTGGCTGGAAGTACAGGTGCACACCACCACACCTGGCTAATTGTGTGTGTGTGTGTGTGTGTGTGTGTGTGTGTGTGTGTGTGTGTGTTTTGGAGTCTCTCACTCTGTTGCCCAAGCTGGAGTGCAGTGGCACACTTATGGCCACTGCAGCCTCAACCTGCTTGGCTCAGGCGATCCTTCAGCCTCAGTCTTCCAAATAGCTGGAACTTGATTTATTGTAGAGATGAGATCTCACCAAGTTGCTCAAACCCATGAGCTCGGGCAATCCTCTCACCTCTGCCTCCCCAAGTGCTGAGATTTTAGGTATGAGCCACTGTGCCTGACCTAAATTTTTAATTTATTGTAGAGATGAGGTCTTGCCAAGTTGTCCAGGCTGGTTTCAACCTCCTGGACTTAGGCAATTCTCAAGTCTCCGCCTCCCAAAGTGCTGGGATCTTTAAGCACTTTGAATATTTTTAATATATCCCTGCTTTCCAGTCTTCATTGTTCCTGAAAAGTCATCTGATAATGGTTCATTTGTAGATGATAATCCAATTTTTCTCTGCTACTTACAAGATTTTTTTGTAATGTTTTTCCTCAAACTTGTAAGGATTTTAGCCTTTTTTTTTTTTTTTTTTTTTGAGTTGGAGTCTCACTCTGTCGCCCAGATTGGAGTGCAGTGGCCGCTCCCGGCCACCGCAGCCTCGCCTGCTGGGCTCCAGCGGTAATATTTTTTTCTTCCCCTTCCTCTTTCTTTCCTTTGGTTTTTTTGGATTTCTCCCTATACATATGTTAGTGTGCTTGATGGTATCCTACAGAAATCAGAGGCTTGTTCATTTTTCTTCATAATTTTTCTTTCTTTTCTTCAAATTGGATAATCTCTATTGCTCTATCATCTAGTTCACTAATTCTTTTTCTGATTTATTTTTCTCAAATCTGCTACAGAGTCCCAATTGTGAATTTTCATTTGTTGTTGAAGTTTTCACCTGTAATTTTTGTTTTAATTTCGGTCTTTTTATTGTTAGTCTGTATTGCCACTGTTGTCATATTTTAATTTTTAAAATTTGTTTTTTTCCAGTTTTTTTTTCTTCTGAGTTTGAGTCTCACTCTGTCGCCCAGACTGGAGTGCAGCGGCTGCTCCCAGCCACCGCAGCCTCTACCTGCTGGGCTCCGGCAATCCTTATGCCTCAGCTTTCCAAGTAGCCGGAATTACAGGCATGCGCTACCACGCCCGGCTTATTTTTTGATTTATTGTAGAGATGAGGTCACGCTGCCCAGGCGGGTCTCGAACCCGCGGGCTCAGGCAATCCATTCACCTCAGCCTCCCAAAGGCGCGGGATTACAGGCTGAGCCAGCGAGCCCGGCTTCTTCCTTTTTTGAGTCGGAGTCTCACTCTGTTGCCCAGGCTGGAGTGCAGTGGCAGGCTCACGGCCACCACAGCCTCGACCTGCTGGGCTTAGGCGATTCTTCCACCTCATCCTTCCAAGTAGCTGGAAGTACTGGCATGCGCTATCATGGCTGGGTAATTTTTATCTATTATAGATAGGAAGTCTCGTCAAGTTGCCCAGGCTGGTCTTGAACCCCTGGGCTCAGGCAATCCTCTTGCCTCCACATCCCAAAGTGCTGGGATTACAGACTTGAGCGACCGTGCATGGCCAGTTTTCTCCAGTTCTTTGAACATATTTACAACAGCTGACTTGAAGTCTTTGTCTACTAAGTCTAACATTTGAGCCCCTTCAGAACTAGTTTCTGTTAACTCTATCTTTTTCTGTGTATAGGCCCTACTTTACTATTTATTTGTTTGTCTCTTTTTTGTTGTTGTTGAAAACCGAACATTTTAGATCAGAAGCCAACAACTTTTTAAAAATAAAGGACTGGATGGTAAATATTTTAGGATTTGTAGTCTTTGTTGTTTCTGTTGCAACTACTTACTAACTCTGGTGTTGTAGTGTCAAAGCAGGCACAGACAATATGTAAATGAATGAGTGTAGATATCTTCCAATAAAACTTTATTTAAAAACAGGTGGTAGGCCATAATTGAGCCCCAGGCTCTAGTTTGCTGATCTGTGTTGTAGATAATGTATTATGGCAACTCTAGGTTCCTGTCCCCAGGAATTGTTGCTACTGCCATTGTTTGTTGGTTTGTTTAGTGACTTGCCTAGACTGATTCTGTGAAGCCTGTCTTCCCTACAATGTGTAACCACTGATGTTTCTCCTTAATTTTGTTCTTTTACTTTTATTTTTTATTTTGTTTTGTTTTTTTTAGAGATGGGAATCTTACTATGTTGCTGAGGCTGGACTGTAACTCCTTGGCTCAAGCAATCTTCCTGTCACAGTCTTTTGAGTAGCTGGGACTACAGCATGTGCAACTATGCCTGGCTTGATTTTATTTTTAAGACTGGCTTCCTGGGGATTGTTCCTGAGTCAGCACAGGTTAGTGGTCAGCTAATGATTAGGAAGAGATTGTGTTTAAACACCTTGAGCCTAGTAAGGCTTTACATTTTGTTGATTAATCTGTATACAGCTTGAGAAACATATTTAAATTTTAATATTCAGCAGGGTATGATGGCTTGTGTTGTAATCCCAGCACTTTGCTAGGCTGAGGTGGGAGGATTGCTTGAGCCCAGGAGTTTGAGAGCTATGGTGTGACCAGGTGCTCTTTGAGCTATGGCTAGGTCATGTTTCCTAGCTTTGGCCCCCTCCCCTACCTTGGGGAGGTGAATCTCTTCTCTCTTTCTCATTTACTTTCTAAATAAACTATATTGTCTTTGTTTTTTTGAGTTGGAGTCTCACTCTGTCGCCCAGACTGGAGTGGAGTGGCTGCTCCCGGCTACCGCAGCCTTGACCTGCTGGGCTCCAGCGATCCTTCCGCCTCAGCCTTTCTAAGTAGCTGGAACTACAGGCGCGCGCTACCACACCCGGCTAATTTTTTGATTTATTGTAGAGATGAGGTCTCGCTGCGCAGCGGGTCTCGAACCTGCGGGCTCAGGCAATCCACTCACCTCAGCCTCCCAAAGCGTGGGATTACAGGCTGAGCCACCGAGCCCGGCTAAACTATATCTTCTAATCTAAAAAAAAATAGCTGGATGTGGCGGCACCATGCCTGTAATCTTAGCTACTTGGGAGGTGGAGGCTGGAGGATTTCTTTAACCCAGGAGTTCAAGGTTACAGTAAACTATGATTGCATCACTGCACTCCAACCTAGGTGACAGCGTGAGGCCCTTATTTTTTTGTCTCTAAACAAAAAAATAAGAACAAAAAATAAACAAGCAAACAAACAAAAAATTCAGTTGTCTGCCCTAACTTTTGTTTTTTGTGTGTGCACATTCAGCCAGTGACATCTGTAGCCCACCTTGGTCTCTCCTGAGCATGTGCATAACTGTGCACACATACACAGCCTTCCAGACCACCAACGATATCAAGGTCTACTATGGCTATCATAGTCTCTGGATTTCCCTGTTACGTTTCTGGCAGGTCTGTTACTTGTCCCAACCAGTACTGCAGTTTCAGCCCTCTGTGATGTTGACATTCCCTGATTGTTTACCACCACCATCACTCTTGTCTTTTACAATGTCCTAGGCATCCAATTATATCATTTCCCTCCGGTTGCAGAGCTGCTGATTTTTATGACTTGTCTTGTTATGGTAGAACTACCATGTTGGAGCTGGGGGCAGGCAGGGTAGGGGATGGGAAAACCCAGGATGCCATAGATTTCTACCAAGGTTGAGTAGTTTTTTGTTTTGTTTTGTTTCAATGCTTTTCAATTGTTGTGTACCTCTGGCTGGTTTCCAAAATCCTGAAATTATTGTTTTGACATTTTTGTACAGATGCTCCTCGACTTAAGATAGGATTACATCCTGATAAATACATCTTCAATTAAGAATATTTTAAGTCAAAAATGCATTCGATGTAACTAATCTACCAAACGTGCTCAGCCTATCTTAAATACATACTTAGAACACTTACATTAACCTACAGAGTTGGGCAAAATCATCTAATAAACTTATTATATAATAAAGTGTTGAATATCTCATATAATGTATTGGATACTATACCAAAAGTGAAAAATAGAATGGTTGTATTCAAAGTATTATTTATATGAATGTATATTGTTTTTTGTACCATCATAAAGTAGAAAAATCATAAGTCAAATCATTGTAAGTTGAAGACCATCTGTACAGTTTTGTTTTGACTTTTGGTTAGATAATTTGCCAACCTCCTCACTCAGCCATTCTGGAAGTGTTCCTTATGTAGAGTTTTAAATTCCTAAAAAATGTCACACATTTCCTGACAGATTCAGCAGTTTTAAAAAATTAACATGTTGATCATCCTTTCCCTTCCAATTTTATATCCCTCCTAACCCTTTTGTCTCACAGCTCTTGACTCTCTTAAGATTTCCTTTTATAGGTTCTTTTAGGATAAAACTTACATTTATTCCTTCCATCAATATTTATTTATTTGTTCAGTAGTCATTTATATAACCTCTGCTCTTTATTGATCTTGGAATATATTTTTACTCCAGGAAGCTCTAACAAGTGGAGTAGGAAGTCATATCTCTAGGTCTAGTATTACACCAGTTTTAGAGAAAACTTTAGCCAAATCTCATAGTATGTACTAAGTTTACCTAATTATAATTATAGGTAGACCTCATTTTAAGAAATCCAAGTTATAAGGTGATTATATTATTTAAAATATACCATTTAAGGCCGGGCACGGTGGCTCACGCCTATAATCCCAGCACTTTGGGAGGCTGAGGTGAGAGGATTACCTGAGCCCACGGGTTTGAGACCAGCCCGGGCAACTTGGCAAGACCTCATCTCTAAAACAAAAACAAAAACAAAAAAACACATATATACCATTTACATTCAACTATTTATATCCCTCAGTTATGTGACTGTTTTTTCCAGTCCTGTCACATTGTTTCCATTTTTTTATTGTGGCAAAAATACATAAAATAAAATATATTGTCCTAAACATTTTTAAGTGTATGCTTCAGTGGTATTAAGTATATTCATAATGTGTAACTGTTACCACCATCCATCTCCATGACTCCATTCATCTTATAAAACTGAAATTCTACTAATAAATAATAACTCCCCTTCTCCTCTACCTCTAGCTTCTGGAAGCCACCATTCTATCTTCTGTCTCTGTGATTTTGACCACTCTAAGTACATCACGTAAGTGGACTTGTACAATATTTGTCTTTTTGTGACTGATTTACTTCACTTAACATAATGTCCTAAAGTTTCATTCATGTTGTAGCATATTGTGTACTTTGTTTCCCTTTGAAGCCTGGTTAATGCTCCATTGCATGGACTTGCCACATTTTGTTTATCCATTCATTCACTGATGAATATTTTGGTTGCTTCCACATGTTAGCTATTGCAAATAATGCTGCTATGAACAAGGGTGTACAAATATCTCTTTGAAATTCTGCTTTCAGTTATTCTGGGCATGTACACAGAAGTGGAATTGTAATTCTGATTTTAACTTATTAAGGAATTACCATAATATTTTCCATAGGAGCCATACCACTTTACATTTCCACCAAGAGTGTATATGTGTTCCAATTTCCCTATATCCTCACCAACACTTATTATTTTTTATTTAAAACATTTTCAAATTAAAAATCCATTCCAATGTGGGTGAGGTGGTATTTCGGTATAGCATTGATTTGCGTTTCAGTGCTGTTGAGCTTCTTTTTAATGTGTTTACTGGCTATTTGTATATCTTCTCTTGCAAAATGTCTATTCAATTCTCAGCCCATTTTTGAATCATGTTTTTTGTTTGTTGTTGTTGAGTTTTAGGAGGAGTTCTTTCTATATCCCTTTTTTTTTTTTTTTTTTTTGAGTTGGAGCCTTACTGTCGCCCAGACTGGAGTGCAGTGGCCGCTCCCGGTCACCACAGCCTCGACCTGCTGGGCTCCGGCGATCCTTCCACCTCAGCCTTCCGGGTAGCTGGAGGTACAGGCGCGCACTACCACGCCCGGCTCATTTTTTGATTTATGGTAGAGATGAGGTCTTGCCTGCGCAGGCGGGTCTCGAACCCGTAGGCTCAGGCAATCCACTCACCTCAGCCTCCCAAAGGCGCAGGATTACAGGCTGAGCCACCGAGCCCGGCTATCTTTCTATATTCTTATCAGATATATGATTTGCAAAAATTTTCTCTCATTATGTGGAGTACGTTTTTACTCTGTTGATAGTATCTTTTGATGCACAAAATATTTTAACTTTCATGAAGTTAAATATATCTGTATTTTATTTTGTTGCATGTGCCTTTGGTGTCATATCCAAGAAATGATTGCCAAGTTCAATGTTTCAAAGCTTTTTCCTTATGTGTTCTTCTAAAAGTTTTATTGTTTTAGGTCTTACATTTAGGTCTGTGATTCATTTTGAGTTAATTTTTGTTTATGGTCTTAGGTAAGGATCATTCTTGCAACAACAACGGCCACCTGCCTCTTTGCACGTCTGTGGTTAGGAGCAGCAATCAGCAACCAGCAGTCAGAACACAGATCCCTGATATCTAGGGGACAAGGTCTTTTTTTGCCCACTCTGGCTCCAGCAAACTGCATGCACACGACTTCAGAAGCACATGCCCAGCAACCTGCTTTGGGATGGAGAATGTAGCTTCTACTACACTAAGAGATGAACTTGACCGAAGTTAACCACAATTTACTCCTATGTCCAAGCCTTCCTCTGGAAGTTGCAATCATTAAATAGACTCTATGGTTCCAAAATAGTTACAGCAGACTGATTCTGCTAATTGTTCTGTAGGCGGAGAGAGAGGTTCCTAGTGCTTCCTCCTCCACCACCATATTCCCAGAATCCTCCCTCCTCTACGTTTTGTGGAGAGAACATCAAATGTCCTCCACACAAAGTTTCTTTATTTTTTTCTCCCCATCCCCAACCAAATAACTAAGGCAAAAATGTCCAGTTTGGGAGGGAGGAGCAGATTGGGTGGAGATTGGAAGTCATGGCTGTTGGTATGGAACATGGGGAAGGACTTCAACGTTGAGGTGGCTCGAATTGTTATCTGAGGTGCCTTGGCTATAGTATATAGCAGACAGAGAGGTATGTCACTTTTTACATTACTCTGTTCCTTCCATCAGTGAAGCTTTGCTCCCCATTGTGACCAAGCAAGATTGGGCATAAGGTGGGGGGCAGACAATGCTTCCAGTATGAGAAAGGAGAAAGAGAAGATGAGTGGTTAGGATTGGAGCAGAATAGAACATGTGGCTGGTGGAAAGAGCAGTGGTGCTAAAAGGCTGAGTAGACTTCATGCAAGTATAGAGATTTCTTTGGTTGGCAGTAGGCCTTCTCAGTCAACACATAAATTATCGTCCTTTTTGCAGTTAAAGTAAGGTGAAACAGAAGGCTTATTTTAGTCAAGACAACAGTGGGATTTTCAGATCTATTTTTTGCTATACAGTGGGAACACAGGAAAATATACTAGAAAATGTTTTGGACCAATTGATTTTAAACTTGGCTCTCTGTCTAACTTAATCTTTACAGCTAAATCATTTAACCTGCCTAATCTTTAATGCTACCTCTCATAAACTGAGATGTTAGAAAAAATTAAGATAATAGATGTAAAATATTTTGAAAAGTTAATTGTTTATATAACAATTATATAAATATATAATATATATTTATATTATATATAATTTATATATATAATTATATAATATATATAAAGGAAAGTGTTACCATTCTATAATGCTGAAGTATTAAGAGCTGCTGCCAAGTGAAAATTGCTCATAAGATAAAGCTTCACCAAAATCATGATGCAAATAAATGGAGAGATAAGATTTAATTTACCCAAAATTTCAACATGTATGTATTGAGTATGTGTTTATTCAGCAGTGAGGTTCATTTGTGTTAAAAGTGAAGGACAGGCAGGTCATGGTGGCTCACGCCTATAATCCTAGCACTTTGGGAGGCTGAGGTGAGAGGATTACCTGAGCCCACAGGTTCGAGACCAGCCTGGGCAACTTGGTGAGACCTCATCTCTACAATAAATAAAAAAAATAGCCAGGCATGGTGGTGCCTGCCTATAGTCCCAGCTACTTGGAAGGCTGAGGCAGAAGGATCACCTGAACCCAGCAGGTTGAGGCTGTGGTGACTGTGAGCATGCCACTGCATTCCAGCCTGGATGACAGAGTGAGACACCAACCCCCAAAATATATAAATAATTGAATTAAGTTAAATTAAATAAAGTGAAGGACAGACCATTTAACTGTCATAGATCTCACAGGTACCATCATTGAAAATTTCTCAGTACCCTTTCTGCCTGTTGTGTTTATGACGCTAGTTAAACTCAGTATATTTGCTTTGTAAAAAGCCAGAGAATGTTTTTCCAAAAAAAGATGATAGTCTGTTTATCTAGGTCCTCCAAAAGCATTTCCTGCCAGGGAGTTGACATGTAGCCTTGGCGCAATTTCAGGAAACTATTTGCTTCTGTTTACCCTTTCTAGATACAGCATCGCCTAAGAATTGAGATGAAGAACTTCTTTTAACTTTAAAAATAATTTTAAAAACATACTTTAATATCCCTTTGGAATTCTTTTTATACTAGAGCAGTGAAAATATTTGTGTCTTTAAATTAAAAGGAAAATGCATTCATTTCAGTACTTCACTAGTAGAAAAGTTTAAGCCCAGCCTGGGCAACATGAGACCCTGTCCCTAATAAAAATTAAAAAACTAACTGGGCATGGTGGTACATACCTGTAGTCCCAGCTATTTGGAAGGTTGAGGTGGGAGGATCACTTGAACTCAAGAATTCGAGGCTGCAGTGAGCTATGATTGCACCATTGCCCTCCAGCTTGGATGGCAGAGTGAGACACCCATCTAAAAATAAAATAAAATAAATAAATTTTAAAAATGTTGGGTGCAGTGGCTCATGCCTGTAATCCCAGCACTTTGAGAGACTGAGGTGAGAAGATTGCCTGAGTCCAGGGGTTTGAAAACAGTCTGGACACTTAGTGAGACCTTGTCTCTAACAACAAAAAAATTAACCAGGTGTGGTGGCGCATGTCTGTGGTTCCAGCTACTTGGAAGGCTGAGGCAGAAGGATCACCTGAGCTCAGCAGGCAGAGGCTGCGGTGGTTGTGACTGTGTTGCTGCACTCCAGCCTGGGCAAAAGAGTGAGACTTCGACTCAAAAATAAAATAAAATAAAAATGGAAAAAAAAAAAAGGAAATCCAAAGAGTGAGGATGAAGGAAGCAGAATGGCTGAAATGATTCTTTCTGTCAGTCAGTAAACTGGTACTAGAATCCTCTCAGGGACTGAGCTGATTCTCACTCTTACTGCATTGCCTGTCACGGAGAAGGCACTTAATATATGTTGGTTGAATATTGAATTAGAAAGTCTACAAGAGATAAAAGGAACTGAATGAGAGGAATGAAGGAGCAATTTCTGACAGGCATAGAGCCTGAATGCAACTTTAAGATGTGGGAAAGATGGAACTGTATCTCTATACAAGAAGCAAACTAAGGTATAACAAAATTATTGACCTATTCAAGGCTATAGAACCATTTAGAGCAGTATTGAAAAGAACAAGATGTCTTCATTCCTGGATTTACGCTGTGCACACTGAACAAATGGTTTGTAAAGATTCAAAACAGGGCTCAAGTCGGCAAAAGAATTTTTTTTTATTAATATGAAGTTTGAGTAAGTGAAGTTTTGAAGATGATGGAATCTAATTGATAACTTCCTTACTTCTTAACCTGTAAATAATCTCCCTTTTTAAAGTGCTCATTATAGCAGTGATTATGCAGAGAAAAAGCCTGTGTTGAAAATGTGGTATAAGTTGAGTTCTTTGTTCAGCAAGTTAAAACAAGCTGGTCTGTAAGCAATTATTATCTTCATCAAAATTCCTAGCTCTAATGTTTTGGCTTCATAGGCCCAGCACGTATGCCTTCTCAAACAATTGGATGGATTTAAAACACTTATGAGATGTTTGTGCTTATATCTTAACATAGCATCAGTTCAACAGGAAAAAGAAAAAAAATGTAAGATTTGGCATTATGGCTTAGTTTGAAAAAGAAAATCAAACCAAAACTAAGTAAACAAAAAGCCCCCAACAAGGCTTAATCCCCGCATATGAATGAATAGTCTTTATTCAGCCTTGTAATGCCTTTACTAACAGTGCTCTAGTCAGGATTGCCTTTCTTTTCCTTACCTTTTAATCACTTGACATTTCTGGAAAAAATGACCAGAATGCTTGTTGGCTACCTATTTTTTTTTTTTTAGTTGGAGTCTCACTCTGTTACCCAGGGGAGTGCAGTGGCATGCTCACGACCATTGCAGCCTTGACCTTCTGGGGCTCTGACAATCCTTCCACCTCAGCCTTCCAAGTAGCTGGAAGTACAGGCACACGCCACCACGTCTGGCTAATTTTTTGATTTATTGTAGAAATGAGGTCTTACCAAGTTGTCCAGGTTGGTCTTGAACCCATGGGCTCAGACAATTCTCTCACCTCGGCCTCCCAAAGTGCTGGGGTTATAGGCAGGAGCCACCACGCCTGGCCTGGCTACCTATTATTAACATGCTTATATGGGTGATATATTTAAAGAGATCCCATTTTGCCTTTTTTGTTTTATTTTTAGTTATCCCAAACAACAACAAAATGTGCTTGTTTTTTTTTTTTTTTTTTTTAGGATAGGGT
>NW_007240595.1:666700-674616 GCF_000164805.1 Carlito syrichta
TAGGGTCTCACTGTGTTGTCCAGGCTGGATTGCAGTGGCACAATCACGGCTCACTGCAACCTCAGACTTCTGGGCTCAGGTGATCCTTCCACTTCAACCTCTTGAGTACTGGGGCTACAGGCTTGCACCTCCACACCCAGCTAATTTTTTCACTTTTTGTAAAGATGTGGTCTCACAATGTTGTCCCAGCTAATCTCAAATTCCTGGGCTCTAGCAATTCTCTCATCTTGGCCTCCCAAAGTGCTGGGATGACAGGTGTGAGCCACCTCACCTGGCATGTATTTTTCTTTTTTGAGTTGGAGTCTTACTCTGTTACCCAGACTGGAGTGCAGTGGCCGCTCCCAGCCACTGCAGCCTCAACCTGTTGGGCTCCAGCGATCCTTCCGCCTCAGCCTTCCAAGTAGCTGGAATTACAGGTGCGCGCTACCACGCCTGGCTAATTTTTGATTTATTGTAGAGATGAGGTCTCACCAAGTTGCCCAGGCGGGTCTCAAACCCGCGGGCTCAGGCAATCCACTCACCTCAGCCTCCCAAAGCGCGGGATTACAGGCTGAGCCACCGAGCCCGGCTCAACCTGGCATGTATTCTAAGGAAACTGTTCAGGCTCCTGCTTGGGTGAGCTGATGATTTAAAACTGAATTCGTTTTCAAATTCTGAATTTATGTATGTACAAGTGATTATGAAGAATGTGCCTTGGGTAAGATTGGGGATTTCCATTTAAAAATAATGATCGTTTAAGATTAGAAATCACCATACATGCATTTTAAAATTTATGTATTTTTTTTCTAGTGGGCAAGGCTTCTAGTTACATTCTATGCTTAATTTATTATATAGTCAAATATTTATATGGTACATTCATTTGAACAGCTATGGTTGAGTAATAGTCATTTGCTAGATGTTGAAGATGGAGCTCATGCTGATAGAAAGACGAATAACCCACACCTTCAATCTAGGCTCACAATCTAGCAGCCAGTAGATAGGATCATGGTGAACAATGCTTGTGAACAAGTGTTAGGGGCTACGAATTGTGCCTTAGGCACTGAGAGAGAATAATCTATTCTGCGCAGGGGTAGAAAGAAGTCAGAGAAGGCTTCCCTAAAGAGGTGACATTTGAGTTGGGCCTATCAGAGATATATTTTCTGGAAATGACAAGCTATTTATGAGACTGGAACATAAAATACCTGAAGTCAGCGATGTAAAGTTTGAAATTCCTTTGGAATATCCAGGTGCAAATTCCCATTAGGTAGTTGAAAGTTCAGATCTAGAACTTAAAAGAGAGATTGGAGCTAGAGATAATAATTTGGCAACATCAGCATATTTAATTGAGACTGTACAAGAGATAAGATGCCTAGGGAGAGGCTGCATGTAGCAAAGAGCCAAGAAGAAAACCTTTCAATTAAAGGGTGTGCAGAAGATGAGGTAGTGATGAAAGACACTGAAAAAGAGTGATCATAGAGATAGGAGGAAGATTGACAGAGATGCTAAGGGAATAAAGAAGGTCAAGGAAGACACTCCAGATGCTATATATAACAAAAGGAACAATAAGAGCAAGAAAGAGCTCTTGGAAGGTAAAAATACCATAGCTGGAATTTTAAAAATTGATAGAAGAATTGGAAGGAAAAATGAACAAAATTCCCTATGAAGTAGAACAAGAAGACAATGAGATGGACAATTAGGAGAACAATCATCAAGGAGACCCAACATAAAAGTCATAGAATTTCTAGAAAGAAATAGTTGAGAAAATGCATGGGATGAAATTTATCAAAGAAACAATACAGGAATATTTATTGGAATTATAATACATGAGCCTCCAACTTAAAATGGACCACCATGTACCTTAGAACAGTGTATAAAAAAGTACCCATAACAGGCCAGGCATGGTGGTTCAGGCCTGTAATCCCAGCACTTTGGGAGGCTGAGGCGAGAGGATTGCCTGAGGTCAGGGGTTTGAAACCAGCTTGGGCAACTTGGTGAGACCTCGTCTCTACAATAAATTAAACAATAAGCCGGGCATAGTAGTGTGTGCCTGTAGTTCCAGCTACTTGGAAGGCTGAGGCAGAAGGATTGCCTGAACCCAGCAGGTCGAGGCTGCTGTGACTGTGACTCAAAACAAACAAACAATATAAATAATTCTGTTTTAAAACTATGTAGGCCTCTCTGAAATGCTTTTCTTTTCTTTTCTTTTTTTTTTTTTTTGAGTTGGAGTCTCACTCCATCGCCCAGACTGGAGTGCAGTGGCCGCTCCCGGCCACCGCAGCCTCGACCTGCTGGGCTCCGGCGATCCTTCGGCCGCAGCCTTCCAAGTAGCTGGAACTACAGGCGCGCGCTACCACACCCGGCTAGTTTTTTGATTTACTGTAGAGATGAGGTCTCGCCAATTTGCCCAGGCGGGTCACGAACCCACGGGCTCAGGCAGTCCACTCACCTCAGCCGCCCAAGGCACGGGATTACAGGCTAAGCCACCGAGCCCGACTTGAAATGCTTTTCTCTGGGCCAAAGAACCCACAGAGCGTCATGCTATGAGAAATGAACACCAGGGATGCAATTAAAGGAGTTGAGCAATTAGATGCTACAAGTAGAACGGCATGGGAAAATCGTGTGGCACTAGACATGATGTTAACCAAAAAGGGGGGAGTGTGTGCCATGTTAGGAGGACAATGCTGTACGTTTATCCCAAACAATATAGCTCCTGATGGGACTATCACCAGAGTATTATAAGGACTTAGTACTCTAGCCAGTGAACTAGCTGAAAACTCTAGTTTTAACAATACTTTTACAGATTGGTTAGATAATTGGTTTGGAAAATGGAAAGGAACAATAATATCGATCTTACCTTCCCTTGTAACAGTAATAGGGATATTAATTGCCTTGGGTTGGTGTATAATTCCCTGTGTCAGAAGTCTGGTTCAAAAACTTATAGAGGCAGCTATAACAAAGAAAATGCCCATGAATTACACTTATGTTATGAAAACTGAATTGAATTTTGAAGAGGTGAGTCAAAAATTACTTGATAAATTTGAAACTGATCTCATAATTAGATCTGAATCTAAATAAAATGAAAATAAAATCAAAACTACCTAAAGAAAAAGAGGGGGAAGATATAAGGAATAGAATGATTTATGTTCAAAATGAACTCTGAGCTGTGTTTAAATGCCTTTGCTGAGTCACTTCCTGCTTCTTTGTTCTCTTTTTTGCAAGCTTTCACCATGGCGGAGGTTTTTATGTTCAAATTTTGGAGGGAGCTGATCAAAATTAAATCCTGTAAACCAATCAGCAAATAGGACATGCAAATGAACTAATTACATGGCCCAATTGATGTGTGCCATGTAGGTGACGTTCAGAAAGCACTGTAACCTCTGTGGAGCCCAGCCTATGGAAGACCAGGAGATGGATTGGCATTCTAGCCTACAGATATGTTAACTGTAACAGCTCCATTGTGCCTGCCCTCCAGACACCTGATCTTGCAAGACCGTCATTAAAGTCTCACTTCTGCTGCACTCCACATCTCTGTGTCCAACCTTTGATTTTGGACAGGTGAGTTCATTTCTCACAATGCCACACTCTGCCTGGCAATGTCTTTGGTACCCAACGCAACAGAAGAAACTAGTATATGACCAGTGGAGCAAACCTAAATCTGAATCAAAAATATGTTTTATCTGTAATTCTTTACCCAGCCAAACTATCGATCCAGTGGGAAAATAGTTTAAAATTATTTTCAGCCTTGTACATTATCAAAACAAAATTTACCTCTTATGCAGCCTTTCTGAAAAAAAACCATTGGAGGAAGTGCTCACCAAAATGAGGAGAACGATCAAGAAAGGGGAAGACATGAGATGCAGGAAACAGGAGATCCAACATGGTAGAGGTTATTCTTCTTGGGTGATTTTTGATGTGCACCAAAGGTTGAGAGTCACCTTTGTTTCTAATTTACTCTACACATAGTGTCCAGAGTTATTTTCCTCAAATGCACAGGTCACTCTTCTAAAAAATACTGTCTCTCTACACCCTTCAGAATAAAATTCAGATTCCTTCATGTTGTATTCATGGCCTTCCTAGATCTGGCCTTGTATCAGTCAGGAGAGGCTAAGCTTATGCTATAATAACATCCTCTAAAATTCAGTGGCTTAAGACACTGAGAGTATATTTCTTACCTATAAAACATGTCCACCATGGATCAATAGGGAGGTACTAGTTGATTCAGGGGCATAGTCTGCTACACTGTCTCATGGGGCTTTGGATTCATGTGGTAGAGAAGAGAGGCCTGAACATCTCCCACCTACTCTTCAATGCTTTGGCCTGAAAATGACATGTGTCACTTCTGCTCACAGTCTGTTGACTGGAAGAGGATGAAATGGCCATATGGTCCTGTCTAATTGCAGGGTGACTAGGATGGATAGACGTCTGTGAACTGGGAAGTATAATAGTGAGCACTAGTAGTGTCTACCACAGACCATAATCTACCTTTAAAAAAAAATTGATGCCGGCCTCGGTGGCTCAGCCTGTAATCCCGCGCCTTTGGGAGGCTGAGGTGAGTGGATTGCCTGAGCCCGCGGGTTCGAGACCCGCCTGGGCAGCGAGACCTCATCTCTACAATAAATCAAAAAATCAACCGGGTGTGGTAGCGCGTGCCTGTAATTCCAGCTACTCAGAAGGCTGAGGTGGAAGGATCACCGGAGCCCAGCAGGTCAAGGCTGCGGTGGCCGGGAGCGGTCACTGCACTCCAGTCTGGGTGACAGAGTGAGACTCCAACTCAAAAAAAATAAATAAATAAAATTGAGGCGAAATTTACACAATGTAAAAATTAATCATTTTTAAAGTGTACAATTCAGTGACATTAATTATATTCATGATATTGTGCAACCATCACTTCTATCCCATTCCAAAACATTTTCATCACCCTCAAGGAGCTCCCCTATAAATTAAGCAGTTATATTACATTTCTCTCTTTCTACAGCCCCGGCAACTACTGCCTGCTTTCTGTCTCTATGGATTTACCTATTCTGGATAGTTCCTATAAACAGGACATTATTCCTTTTTATGGCTGAATAATATTCCGTTGTATGGATATACCACACTTTTAAAATTCATTCGTTGATGAACCCTTGGATTGTTTCTACCTTTTGGGTATCATGTATAGTGCTGCTAGGAATGTTCATGTACAAGTATTTGTTTGAATACCTGTTTTCAATTCTTATGGTTATATACTCAGAAGTGGAATTGCTGGGTCATATGATAATTCTATTTTTAAGTTTTTGAGGAACTTCCTGTTTTCCACCTAATCTACCTTTTAAACCTATGACTTTAGTCAAATGAGGACCAGTTACTCTTAGAGCCAGTTTCTAATTTCACAGCTCAGGCAATTCCTTTGGTTTTAAACTTTTTCCTTTCCTTTCCTTTCTTAGACATACTCTCATGCTGTTGCCCATGCTGGAGTGCACTGGAGATCATAATTCACTGCAGCCTTGAACTCTTGGGCTCAAGCAATCCTTCTGCCTCAGTCTCCCAAAGTGTTGGGCTTAGAGGTATGAGCCCTGCACCTGGCCTTCCCTTCTTTTCTGTATATTAAAATAGAAATTCTAACAATCATTTAAATTCATTTCCAGCCCTCTTTCTCTCAATTCTAGGAAGAATCTCTACTACTTTTTCAAATTGCCATATTTCCTCATCTTTATCTCTTGTATGTTATTTTATTTTGACTAGTTTATATATGCTTTCATTTCTAGATTTTAAATTTGCTTACACAACTTATCTCTCTTATTCCTCAAAGTGTCAAAAACAATTTTCTGCAGATGTTTAACAAATGCTTATTTAATGATAAACAAATGAATGAGTAGCTATAGATAAAATCATGATTTTGTGGGGAGGTATGTGTTTTTGTTTTGGTGGGTTTTTTTTTTTTTTTTTTGCTAATAGTCTGGAGAATGACAAGATGATATTACATTCTCAGAATTCTGATTTCAGGGATGCTTGTGGGTAAAGTTCAGTGAACTCAGTGACGAGCATAAATCGTTCTTTCATCTGGAGATGGTTCATTACATCTAAGAATAATACCGCTGGAACAAGATTGATAACTAGTGTTTCAAATGAGGGCAGTTTTAGACTTTAATTTCTTCTGATCAAAAATTACCTTCAAGCCCCTGACAGCTGAGGAGACTGTCCAGGTTTGGTGAGCCTTTCTGAGCTTGTTCTTGTCCCCTGTGCCTCTAAGGGCACCTGGCATTTCATCTCATGGGCTCTCAGATCCAGTCTTTTCAGCATCATCAGTCAAGCTGTCTTAATACTTTCTTTAAATGAATAATAAATAGCCTGATATTTGGGATAAAACCCCAACAACATTACTGAACAAAATCAAATAATGGAAACCAGATGTGAGTGAACATTTTTGAGAGCTGATTACAGATTGACAACTTTGATTTTATGTATTATATCTCTTGTACACTTTGGCAAGGGGAGTGAAAGGCATTGCATGCTATCCAAACAAGGAAATATATTCTACTATGAAAAAGGAGTTAAAAAAAAACAATTCAGTATAGTTATTCCTTATATATTTTAAGAAAACTAATAATTTATTTTTGATTTTATATTAAAAATCTCAACAACACTTAAGAACACGATAATCACTGAAATCCAAAAGAGATTTATCTACTTGACAAGATTAATGTATGTCTCAAAGGATATGGTTCTTCTCTTAAGTTCTTTATTAATTACCCTATAATTTATGTTAATTATGTTAACCAAGAGTAATAAGTTAACCTTTTCCCCTTCAATTCTATGTTGATCTAAATACGATCTTTCCTTTATTCCAACTGATTTTTCTTTTTTTGAGTTGGAGTCTCACTCTGTCAGCCAGGCTGGAGGGCAGTAGCACACTCACGGTCACCCCAGCGTCAACCTGCTGGACTCCAGTGAGCCTTCCGCCTCAGCCTTCCAAGTAGCTGGAACTACAGGCATGTGCTAACATGCCCAGCTAATTTTTGATTTATTGTATAGATGAGATCTTGCCAAGTTGCCCAGGCTGGTCTCAAAACCGCGGGCTCAGGCAATCCACTTGCCTCGGCCTCCCAAAGTGTTGGGATTACAGACTGAGCCACTGAGCCAGGCCAGAAATCAGGGATTTATTTACAAACTGATGTAGTATTTGATAACCACATCTCCTTGTTAACCAACATTGCTTGCTGAGGCTATCTTGTTGTCTAGAATTGTACATTGTACACAGTAATATGAATAAGCAAACCACATGTTACAATTCTGGTAATTCTACCAATGGACTAGGGTAGAGCAAAAACCACTGGCTTTGCTCTAGAAGTGTGGTTCTTAACTTTTTTTGAGATCATGAACCTCTCTGAGTATCTGTTATAAGCTGTGGACTTCTTCTTCCCAAAATGCATTCTATACACATAAATAATTTTGCATTCTAACTGACTATCTCGAGAAGAATATGCTAGAAACTGCAGTGATTGCCTGAGGAGAGGGGACTAGGAGAGTGAGAGGGAGAGAGGAAGGGAAGACTTATTTTGTTCTATGCAGATACTCCTTTACTTATGATGGGGTTACTTGCCAATAAACCCATCTTAAGTTGAAAGTATTGTATAAGTAAAACATGCATCTAGTACACCTAACTTACCTTAAAAGTGCTTAGAACACTTACATTAGCTTATAGTTGGCTAAACTCATTTAACACAAAGCTATTTTGTAGAAAATGTTAAATATGTCATGTAATTTATTGAATACTGTACTGAAAATGAAAAACAGAATGGTTGTGTGGGTACTTAAAGTACAGTTTTTACTGAATGAGTAATTATTTTGCACCATTGTAAAGTCAAAAAGTTTTAAGTTGAATCATCATAAATCCGGACCGTTGGTATATTCTTTTTTTTTTTTTGAGTTGGGGTTTCACTCTGTCGCCCAGACTGGAG
>NW_007240595.1:674696-681661 GCF_000164805.1 Carlito syrichta
CACCCGGCTAGTTTTTGATTTATTGTAGAGACAAGGTCTTGCCAAGTTGCCTAGGTGGGTCTCGAACCCGCGGGTTCAGGCAGTCTACTTTGCCTCGGCCTCCCAAAGTGCTGGATTACAGGTTGAGCCACCGAGCCCGGCCTCGTCTCTATATTCTTTTTTTTTGAGTTGGAGTCTCATTCTGTCGCCCAGGCTGGAGTGCTGTGGCATGCTCACGGCCACCCCAGCATCCACCTGCTGGGCTTTGGCGATTCTTCCACCTCAGCCTTCTAAGTAGCCAGAACTACAGGCATGCCCTACTGCACCCAGCTAATTTTTTATTTATTGTAGAGATGAGACCTTGCCAAGTTGACCAGGCTGGTCTTGAACCTGCAGGCTCAAGCAATCCACTCGCCTCGGCCTCCCAGAGTGCTGGGATTACAGGCTGAGTCACTGAGCCTGGCCTGTATATTCTTTTAAATGGTTTGTAACCAGATGTATACCTTACCTATATATTAAAAAATTTTTGTCTCTGTGTCAAAAATTTTTGCATACAATTTTGGGTTCTGAGTTTCCTACCCCTTGCAATTTTAAGAATTAAGTAGCTTTTTTCCCCTTTATTTTAAAGATGTGGGGTACAATTCAAAGTTAGGTATACAAATGTTCATTATGCAGGTACCATTGTTGATGAGCTGTGCCCCTTCCTTCCCTGGCAGTTTCCCACTACTGCCAATCATGCCCCCGCCCTCCCCTGGCAGTTTCTCACTACTGCCAATCCCTTTCTGATAGTATTATGATAATTGTTCAAGGCCCGTTTATGAGCGAGAACATATGGTACTCTGTTCTTTGCTTCTGTGATAGATCACTGAGTATGGTAGACTCTAAATCCATCCAAATTCAGTAGCTTTTAATTGGGGATACATATAGTCAGTTGTTATTTTGGATTATTTTACTTGATTACAAAATGTAGAAATGTAATCAATGGTTTCAGTGGCCTGTAGAGCTATTATGTTTGTATAGCAGAACATTGGTAACTCCTCAATGAACTATTCTAAAATATTGTTAAACTTTGTGTAAGCTTGATTTAGTAGGAGTAATTTCTTTAAAAAACTTAGTTTAAGGATTTTTGTTTGTTTCTGTTAGAGGTAGGCTGCAAAAGTAGTTGTGTTTAAGTAAGTTACTTAATTTGAAGGAAAGAACTATATTGTATTCAATTCATATAATATCTTGCTAGATTCTTTTTGGAGAGCCTATGTGAGGGTGTGGTGATGGTAGGGTTTTCCCTTAAGGGAAAATTGACCTATGCAGAATAGATAAAATAAAGATCTTAGAATTAATTTAGTCTAATGTTTCTTGATCTAGGAGATTCTAATCTGGCAGGTTTGAGATTGGAGCCCAAGAACCTGCATTTCTGACAACTTCTTAGATAGTTCTGAAGGGCTATCAGATTTAGGAAACAGAAATCTTGTACATACTACTATGCTTTATTAGTTACCAAAACTAGTCACAGAGATCCGTACTATTGACTTAGTTGCAACTGTGTGAATGTAGCCTGATTTGCTTTTTGAGGGCTTCGAAAAAAAGAGAGTAAAAAAGTCAAAAGGATGACAAGGCCATCCGTTGCACCTGATAGCTATTTCTGAGGTATGCTGCATTCCTGGAGATTACAGATCAGTGGCGCTTGGTGGCCAAACAAGCCCAAAGTCTTAAAGTTTATGGAAAGCCTCAAGGGTTCATATGGGGTGCTTTAGAAGTGAAGTTCTACCCACATCTGGGGAGAATGGAAAACAGGATTGGATTAAGTAGTTGTTGAGGTTATGGCTTAGCAATTAATAACTCTTTCCTTTAAAAAACTGTTTTGGGGTCGGGTGTGGTGGCTCACACCTGTAATTCCAGCTCTTTGGGAGGTTGAGTTGAGAAGATTGCCTGAGCCCAGAGGTTCGAGACCAACCTGGGCAACCTGGCAAGACCTCGTCTCTACAAAAAAATGAAAAAATAAAAAATGCAAGGCTGTTTGGGGATGATTTCAGTCTTTAACATTTCAGTATATCTGTTGAAGCAAAACATACTCTATTTATTTATTTATTTATTTAAAGGAAAGGATATGTGGGAAAGTATGGCCTAAAAACTTAAAAGCCATCTAGCCAACCACCCTTCCCAGTTGCTCGCCTTAGAGTAGTAATCTGGTTGTTTGGATCACTGAAGCATAAATAATTGCCCGCTGCCCCGTTAATGAACACATATAATACTACAGGCAGAGTACCTAGGAGGAATCATTGTTTCACGAGTACTAGACCTGTAAACCTGAAAGTCTTCCTAGAAAATCTTAACCATTCTATCCCTCAAAGGAAAAAAAAGCAAAACATGCCAAAGCAAAACCCATGAACCAGAAAACCCCAAACAACTTACCATGCTTAAGTGCAGGATTTAAAATAGCAAAAGGAAGTAAAGCCCATCTTTGTGATGTCAAGTTCTATTTTGGTATATAGCAAAATAGTTGAATTCAAAGTTAAAATATTAAACAGATCCTTAGCTATAAGATGTGTTGCCAGGCATCTGCATGGAATATAACCATGTAATCAGGGTGTATTGTACTTCTCCACACAAAACACCAAAGCTACTGCTTCTAAAGATTAGGAAACTCTCATTAGACTGACAGAAGACAGTACAGAGGAAATGACTTGGGGGTGGAGGAGACGTATGAGAGAGGATGAAAGGAGCATATTCATACTATCCAAATTAGAGTCAGGATGTTTATGCTCCCATCTTGTCTTGGCTCTGTGTTGAGGGGACTGAATAATGGGAACATGGGAAAGTGTATCTCAGATCCCCAACTTAGGCACTAAATAGACCAAATTCCTCCTGTAAGTGCTTCATATTTTCAGTAGTCTCTGCACATTTCTGAATATACGTTGTGATTAAAGTCCAAAGCAGGCTAGCTAATGCTAATCACCCTTCCTCTTTTTTGTTGCTAGTATCCTCCCTATGGCTATGATTTCATTCTGTTGTTTATAGGTCATATGCCTCTACAACACGATTGTACACTTATGAGGAGTGTTTTTATTTATCTTCCATTTATTCAGACAGCATGTATTGTGTACTTATTTCATGCCAGGAACCGTGCTAGGCACACGGGATGTAACTGTTAGCAAGACGGATCTGGTTCCTGTCCTCAAAGGGCTTATCATCTCCCTTAGTACCTTATACATACTTGATCTTTTGTGTTAAATGATGTGAACATTAGATTAATGTAAATTACTAAATTAGCATCATTTAAAACAGCTTTAATAACTCTTCTGATGTCAGTGTCTCTAATAAATACTTGGCCAGTATTAAAATGAACTAATAATTACATATATAAGGTTCAGACTCAAGACTATATTTAGAAAACTCAAGGGATGTTCATTTTCTTTCTGAAAGAGCAGATCGAATGAAAGTTTTTTTTTTTCTTCAGGAATTAAAAAAGTTACATGCATAACTTCCAATGGAATTGGCAAACAAAAAGAACAACTGTTTGTATCTCATTATTGCCATCTTACATTGCTTCAGCACACAGAAGAGGCAACTGTCAAAGATGAAAATAATTACTGCTCTGGGTCTGAGTAGAGAAAATCTTGATGCCTTCTGTTGAGTTGACTTTCTTTACAGATGTCTCTCATGAGAACAACAGGACTTTAATAGTAGATGTTCTAATAGTTTGGGAAGTGTGAGACTTAAGAAGATGAGCTAACAGAGCTTAGAGAGATGCAGGTGGAATTTGCTGGGAGTGTTGCTAAATTCTATATTTGCTTTCACATTCATGAGTTCTCCTGTTCCATGTTGGGGGTAGAACTACTCTAATTTAAGATCAGAGAAGATTAGAGAGGGCTAAGTCCATCCGAATATGGCCCAGGTCTCCTGAAGTGTTCAAGCACGTCAGTGAAACCAGAGTAGAAACATACTGTGAGATTCTGAATTTGGAGTAACAGCAGTTCTGATTTGCCTAGTTTCAGGATGGCCCTTGTGTTTTCTAGTGTGTCTAGAAACAACAACTGAAATCTTGGAATTTCCTAATGTAGAGCCAATGCTGTTGACCAGGAACTGATTTATTTTTCACATACAGACAAGTATGTCATACTGCACATAAGGCCTTCTTCTAGAAAGGCCAAAAATATCCTTTGGCATCAATATTTTGGAGACAAAGAGTTTTGTTGTTGTTGTTGTTGTTGTTTTTTAGTTGGAGTCTCACTCTGTCACCCAGACTGGCGTGCAGTGGCCACTCCCGGCCACCGCAGCCTCGACCTGCTGGGCTCCGGCGATCCTTCCGGCTCAGCCTTCCAAGTAGCTGGAACTACAGGTGTGCGCTACCACGCCTGGCTAATTTTTGATTTACTGTAGAGATGAAGTCTCGCCAAGTTGCCCAGGCGCGTCTCGAACCCACTGGCTCAGGCAATCCACTCACCTCGGCCTCCCAAAGCGCTGGGATTACAGGCTGAGCCACCAAGCCTGGCCGACAAAGAGTTAATACTAGTAATTAATGTATAATATCCTTTTTTTCCAAATAAACAATAGACTTTATCAGTTTGGCTCTTGCCATTATTTGTGTTCGATCATGAATAAGTTAAATTATGTTCAGGCTGTATCTTAAATGCCACATTATTTTTATTTTTAAAATTTTTTTTGAGTTGGAGTCTTTGTTGCCCAGACTGGAGTGCAGTGGCATGCTCACGGCCACCTCAGCCTTGACCTACTGGGCTGAAGTGATCCTTCTGCCTCAGCCTTCCAACTAGTTGGAACTACAGAAACATGCCACCATGCCTGGCTAGTTTTTTTTTTTTTTTTTTTTACTTAAGTTTTATTTTTCTAAATGTACAGTTGGTTGAACCTGTTCATGCATCTTCACCAGCAGCTGGGGCATCTCCATCCTTGGTATTTCTGATGTAAATTATTTGAGCTTCGTGCTTTGAAACCATTTTGATAAGACCTTTTACTAAGGAGCTCCTGAAGGGCTGCCCTGGCCAGAGAACCATGAATCTTCAGTCTCTCAGAGATCACAGCTGGAGTTATAAGCTTATAATTGGGAACTTCCTTACAGAGTTTGTCATATGTAGCTTTGTCAGACAAGACTAGGTTATTAGGCTTGTCTCAAACTTTGCCTCTGGATCACTTCTTTTTAGCCTTGCCCCCAGATGTTCATTGGGTCTTTGTCTTTCTTGGCCAACTTTCCAGCACCTTTCTTCTTTTTGTCATCCTTGGTCAGCATTGCGAAGCCCGGAGACCAGCGGACACCACTGCAGCCTCGCTAAGATCAATTTCTAAAAAAAAATTTATTGTAGAGATGAGGTCTCACCAAGTTGCCCAGGCTGGTCTCAAATCCCTGGGTTCAGGTAATCCTCTCGCCTTGGCCTCCCAAAGTGCTGGGATTACAGGCTGAACCACCCCGCCTGGCCGCCACATTATTTTTGATGCTTTGCCCTGAAGCTGAGCAAATACCTCTTCAGGATATGTGACAATCGAATTAGCTTGGGTTTTGAAACATGTCTTGGCCTTAGAACCTGCTTATGTTCACACACAATGGATCCTTTGAAACGTAACTAGTCAATGTAAAATTGTAAATTTGAAATTGTGAACTTTGAAAGTTAATTTTCATTGCTGCTCATCAGATTTTTTGCATTTCGATATCAAGTTTGATTTACAGTGATTTGAGGGAAGAGAAATTAAGCTGCATGACTTCCTAACATCCCACCGAGGACGTATGGGTTTGGATTTGAAGTGATTTGCATTATTATCCTTTTCCAAATGGATTGTCATATTATTATTCTTTTCCAAATGGATAGTCATATTGGTGGAATTCCTTCAGAATTCCACTAATAAATCACAGATTCTCCATGGTAGTATTCCGTTGCTTGATTATTAAATGATATCCTTTTCTAGTTTTTTTGGTTTTGCAAACCAGTGGAGTACTTAAAACCATCTCCTTTGGAGCTTTCGGTTCAGACAGGCTCCTTGGAACCTCAGTGCTTTCGGAGTTCGGCTACTGCAGCAGGACAGGGTGTAGTTTCTTTTAACACCATTTGGGTCTTGTAGGGCTCTCCCAAGCTGAGAGCTGGGAGAACGGAAAGAGCTCATCGGTTTGTTTGAAGGCAGGCGGGCTGTGCAGGCAGCTTTTCCCAGACTCTCCCAGCTCCGGCTTTTCATGCATACCAGAAGAGCCGCTTTTTTCCTCCAGTGATTGAAACCATCTGGACTGCAGGGGGGTCACGTGTGTATGAGAAAATGACATAAAGTTTCAGACCCCCCTGTGCTTTGCTCCAGACCCAGACAATTCTTGGTCGGATGGTGCCGAGGTGAGGGCCGTCCAGTTTGAGGGCCAACTTCTCATCCTGACCTCCCCCGCCCCCCACCTCCCTTACCCTTGTCCCCCATCCTCCCTCGCGCACTCTCAGCGCGGCTTCCTCGCTCCCTCCAGCGCCTCTGAGCACTCCCCTCCACTAGGCTCCAGCAGCCCACCCTCTCCGCCTTGGGTGGAGGCACGCATCCTCCACGCCCCCCTCCACTCAAATCTGCGCTCCCTCCCTTCCCTCTCCCTGCAGCCCGGCCGCAGCCCGGGGCGCGGATGCCTGCCCGCTGCCGGTCTTCCCTGCAGGAGCGGCTCCTCCTCCGGGCCGCGCGGCTCCCGGCGAGCCTCCGTCTGCGCGCAGCGCCCGGCCCGGCTGGGGGCGCGGAGGTGAGTGCCCTGGGCCGCCGTGGGGGGTCGCCCGCTGGCCCTGGCGCCCTAGCTCCCGGCCGGGTGGCACCCGTCCGGGCTGCGCCGCACCCTGCCCCGCCCCTGTCCTCCCAGGCTTTTTCCCGCTATTCCCGACCCCTTGCTCCGGGGCGGCGTCCAGCTCCGTGAGTTTTCGCCTGGGGGCCGCCGGCGCGCAGAGGACGGGGCGGAGGGCGGCTTGGAGACAGGCGGGGACTGCCCTCTCGGGCGGGCAGTAGTGCCGGCTCTGCTTTCCGGCCCG
>NW_007240595.1:681681-692046 GCF_000164805.1 Carlito syrichta
ATCTCATCACTACAATAAATCAAAAAATTATCTGGGTGTGGTGATGCATGCCTGTGATTCCAGGTACTGGGAAGGCTGAGGGAAAAAGGATCTCTTGAGCCTAGGAGGTTGAGGCTGCGATAATCTGTGATCTTGTCACTGCTCTACACACACACACACACACACACACACACACACACACACACACACACACACACACGGAACTCAAACAAAGGGAAATTAACTTTGTACTCTGTTACTTTAACAAGTAAACAGTGTTTATTTGTGGATGGTTCGTTTTTTGCCCTTGTTCTGATGTGCACTGAATATTAAGGTGTGTTTTTTAAGTGACCCAAGACTGGCAACACACTTTTGCCAACGTTTGTGCCCTTGTCCAAGAATTTAGTAACTGAGTAGAGTTCAAGAGACTGAATGTTTTTAAGTGTTTTAAAGAGGGATTATTGCATTTTCCTGGGACCTTTATATGAATATTGTTTATAACTACTTGAATATGAATAAAACAACTTCTAAGTGAGAGAATTTGCCTTAATGCTGCCTTAGTCCAGCTCTTGGTTTTATTTCCAACCAGGTGTTTCTGCTGTTTGGACAGCAGGGTCTTGGGAATGGTGAAGAGGTCATTATCCCATCTCTAAGACTGTTTTGACCTATCTCTTGGATTCACACACTTCAGATGGCCATTTTTGGGTAGGGCCGGAAGGTTAAAACCCAAGTGGCTGCATGGCTTTGTTTTGTTTTGTTTTGTTTGCTTTAAGTAATATTATCAAAAGGTTGAATTCCTTCATTGATGGATTTTTCCCCCCAGAAATAGGGATTTTTTTAAAGGATCAGAAGCAGTTTAGGTTCCAGAAAGATAAGAGAAAGAGACTCCAGTAAGAGACTGAATTGCTCATAGTGTGTCTTCTATGCTGAATTAAGGCCAGCACAAGAACTCCAGACAAGCCCACTGAATGCGTGAAGTAAATGCCTCCTGGATTCTACTGGCCTGGCAAAGAATTCCTAGATGACTAACATAGATTTAGCCTTCCTTTTTATTTACCTGGCAAATGCCATCTTTGGAAAAACTCTCCAAGATAAGGGGAAGAAACTTGTTCACGTGTATATGAGGCTGGGTGCAGGAGCTTTTACCTATAATCCTGGCACTTTGGGAGGCCCAGGCAGGAGGATCTCTTGAATACAGGAGTTTGAGACCAGCCTAGGCAACACAGCAAGCCCTCATCTCTACAAAAAAATAAAATTAGATCAGCATGGGGGCATGTGCCTGTAGTCTAACTACTTGGGAGGCTGAGGTGGGAGGATCGCCTGAGCCCAGAAGGTCGAGGCTGTGGTGGGACGTGATCCTGCCACTGCACTCCAGCTTGTGACAGAGTGAAACTCCCACTCAAAAAAGGGGAGTATATGGGAAGTGTTATTATCCCCTAATTGGCCAGAAGGATACTCATTTTTGGTAGAAACTCAAAGGAAACTATTATTTTCTAAGTATTTTTTATTGAACACTTAGATTGGATCAGCTTTGTAATTAGTAAAGTCCTTGCTCTTGAGTTCATGAACTCATTGGAGAAAGAGGAGTAACCCATAAGAGAAGAATAACTTCAGATCAATTGGCTTAGAATATAAGAATTGTATAGCTCAAGGAGGAAATGATTCAGAGACAGGGTGCCTTCACAGAAGAGAGGAATTTTCAGCTGGGCTTGGAAACAAAGTGTGGTTCTAAAACTGGTGATGAGTTGCTGGGAAAGTTTTGGAGAGGATGGAGGCCAGTGGGATTGGACCCGAGGAGAAGAGTAATCCTAAGCATCTACTTGGTGCCGTGTGCCAGTCTCTCCTTCAGCCTTTAGTCTTGTAAAGTGGGTATAGTTGCTCTTGTTTTAAAGATGAGGGAATTCTTGTTTTAAAGAGAGAAGGTCAGAAAGACAGCCTCAAGATGACACGAGTGGTAAGTGGCAGAGCTGGCCTTCTGATGCCTGGCTATCTGACTAAAGTGATGCTTTCACAGCCGCCTTTCCCAGGAGTCAGCTTGAAGTCCGGCTCAGGGGCTGGAACTTTATCCTGTAGACCAGGTCTAGCTTTTAAAAACTTTTGAGAAAAGGAGCGATGCACAGAACAATGTTTTTTAGAAGATCAATGTGATATCTATGTACAAGAATGTGACATGCTCATTACAAATCATGTGCAAGTCATAGTTCTTAATGAGAAGGTTAAAAAGTGAATGTAGCTAAGTTTCTGGGTGTTTCAATTCCTGCCCCATCTACTGTACCTTGCAGTAAGTAGCTTGGTTCATTGGGTAAGAGCTAGTTGCGGAGACCACAGGGCTGCTGGGGGTAAAAAAAAAGCTGAATTTTACCAGGCAACACACTGACATGGAATGTGTGTGTGGAACGACGCCGCTGGTAGTTTGTCCTTTATGTTCCCCACATGTTTTGCAATGCTTTGTTTGTTTTTTTCCTTCACGACTACCCTGAGAGGTAGATCAATGTCGTAATTTGTTTAGACCTGACGTGGTGCCTCAAACCTGTAATCCCAGCACTTTGGGAGGTGGAGGCAAGAGGATTGCTTGAGACTGCGGATTTGAGACCAGTCTGGGCAACATGGTGAGACCTCGTCTCTAAAAGAAATCAAAAAATTAGCCAGGCGTGGGAGCGTGTGTTTATAGTTCTGGCTACTTGGAAGGATGAGGCGGAAGCCGCAAGTGATGCCGGGGTGGCAGTGAGCATGTCACTGCACTCCAGCCTGGGCAACAGAGTGAGACTCCAACTCAAATAATAAACAAACAAACAAACAAACAAATAAATAAAATTTGCTTAAAAGCTTTTCCTTGCCCTAAACATCTTACTTAAGTTGACATACCTGCCCCCCCCCATATTCTCTTATTTCTTAAAAATGCTGACCTTTATAACTCGGTACTGGTAAGGTAAAAATGAATTGAGATGACCTTTCTTTCTTTCTTTTTGAGTTGGAGTCTCACTCTTTCACCCAGGCTGGAGTATAGTGGCATGCTCATGGCCACTGCAGCCTCAACCTGCTGGGTTCAGGTGATCCTCCAGCCTCAGCCTTCCAAGTAGCTGGTACCACAGGCATGCACCACTATGCCCGGCTAATTTTTTGATTTATTATAGAGATGTGGTCTTGCCAAGTTGCCCAGACTGGTCTCAAACCCTCGGGCTCAGACAGTCCTCTCACCTCGGCCTCCCAAAGTGCTGGGATTATAGGCATGAGTCATCGTGCCTGGCCAAGATGATCTTTCTTAATGAGACTAAGAGAAAGTGAATATTTATTTCACCTTTCGTTATGGGAGAAAAATCGGAAGGCTTTGGAGAATTACCGTGTGGGAATTGAGAAGGGATTTGGAAGTTAGGATTGAGAGGAGTGCAGAGCTCGCCCCACCCCTCCACATTTCTTACCAGTTAATTGTGTTGTTCATAATAAACAGCTAGGGAGCTTATGGGGACAGGGAACGCCCACTTTTGTAGCCGGTCACTTTGATTCTCAGCAGATAATGGGCTCAGGAAGGGCAGCAGTGGGAGGAGCCATTTTACTAGAATTGTCTCCCACTTTAAATACAGGCTGGATTTCTTGCTATTCCTTGTGCAACCTCTAGGTCTCCTCCTCTGAATTTAGTGCTCTGAAGACTTGGTTCTTAGCTCAAGGAGCACCAGATAGCAGGAGGTTGCACAAAGGAAGGGGAGTTGATAGGAAAATGAAATTTGTCAGTCAGAGAAGCTTTATTTTAATTAATGTTAGAGTCGACCTTTTTTTTTTAACTAAAAAATGTGAAACCAAAATATAATCTCAGTTCTTTATACCCATTTTTACCATTAAGAGCCTCTTGCCCTCCTGAGTGGGACTTTGATATGTGAAATGATCACTAGCACCTCTAAATGTGTCAGGATATGACTCAGTTTGGTTTGGGGAACTCTGAGGAATGTGACACTTCTTAGTTTAGGGATTTAGAGTTCAAAAACATAGGTTAAAGTTCCAGGGTTGCCGTATATTTGTAAGTTTCTGGAATTTGGCATTTTAAAAATTGATTACTTTTCTTTTGTAGAGACAGGGTCTTGCTATGTTGCCCAGGCTGGTCTCGAACTCCTGGTCTCAAATGATCCCTTAGCCTAAGCCTCCCAAAGTGTGGGGATTACAGGTGTGAGCCACCAGGCCCAAATTTGATGTTTGAGGGATCTCTTAACTCAGTTTTGCCAGTTCTTCTGGACCAGACATAGGGAATCATGTCCTCGTTAGTCCCTTGGTTTCTTCTCTCAGTTCGTATCTTGTATTACCTGAAAGTCACTTTGTTTTACCTGTAGCCTCTGGTTATAGGTTATCTGGTCATTCCTCCAGAGAATGGCAAAACTCATTGTTAGTCAGTTGGTGATCTTTTGATATGTGTTCCTGTGAGAATGCTCTTGAGCTTAATTTTGAGAGTTGGAGCTTCCACGAGTGACTTTGGCAATGCTCTTATTTCAATATCAGAAATGTTTGGCTGCATTTTGGATGCTTTGCTTACACAATTGTTATTATTTTTATATTTGGCAAGTATTTGTCATTTTAATAAAATTTATTAAAGGAGCGATTTAGATTTTCTAAGATAGCTAAAAGCTTAAAAGAATAGAACTGGAGGCCGGGCTCGGTGGCTTAGCCTGTAATCTCAGCACTTTGGGAGGCTGAGGCAAGTGGATTGCCTGAGTCTGTGGGTTTGAGACCAGCCGGAACAACTTGGCAATACCTTGTCTGTACAATAAATAAAAAATTAGCCGGGCATGGTAGTGTGCGCCTGTAGGTCCGGCTACTTGGAAGGCTGAGGTGGGAGGCTTGCTGGGGCCCAGCAGGTTGATGCTGGAGTGGCTATGTGAGTGTGCCACTGCACTCCAGCCTGGGTGACAGAGTGAGACTCCAACTCAAAAAAAAAAAAAAGAAAAAAAAGAACTGGAATATATTTTTTAAAGTAGTCTGAATCATTTTTTATTAGAATGGTATTTGGACAGTTCGCCAGGACTGGAATATCCCTTTGATACTCGGATATAATCTCCTGATATAATACAACTTTGTTGCAATCTATTCCACCTCCAAATATCTGTGTATCTTTCTTATGAGATTTGATCTGTCTCAAGAGATCTCACCACCTCCCTAGGAAACACTTTCTAAGGAAGGTTTACAGATCGATTTTCACAAATTATCTCCTTTTAGTTAACCTAAGTTTTCTTTTAGTGTTTCTTACTTTTACTGTTTCCCTGTCCCTCTTCAATGCACACATGTTCACAGAGTGAACACATTGTCTTTCCTGGACCCCAGTGGTAGCTACCAAATGTCTAGATTGTCCCATCTGTACCCATCTTTTCCTTCCCTTTCTCTAGCTAAACAAGCTGAACTTTCTTTGTTTTCCTTTATAAGTCTCCCTTTTTAGACCTGTGATTATACTTGTTGCTTTGTGTTTTGTTTTATGCAGGAAGTCAATATCAGATATGTTAACAATGAGAGCTTTCAGAATGGAAGAATCCTTTTGGAGTAAAATGTGCTTTTTTCCCCCCCATCATAAATAATTGTGGAATATATGTAAACGTTGAAGATGATTATTAATTAATTAATTGTGTCCGGGTCTCACTCTGTGGCTGGGGTGCAGTGGTGCGATCTTGGCTCACTGCAGCCTTGACTTCCCGGGTTCAGATGATTCTTCAGCCTCCCGAGTAGCTGCAGGAGCATGCCACCACGCCAGGCTTATTTTTTTGATTTTTTTTTTTGTAGTGATGAAATCTCACTATGTTGCCTACGCTGGTCTTGAACTCCTTGGCTCAAATGATCCTCCTGCTTTTGCCTCCCAAACTGCTGGGATTACAGGCGTGAGCCATTGTGTCTGGACTGAGATCTTTTAAAAAATTATCATCAAAAGAATTTTGCCCAAGTCCTTTAAGGGTTTAAAAAGAATCCAGCCTTCGCAAGGTTTACTAAAAGTAACAGATTAGCCCAATTAAGGCCTTTGTAGATGTGTGGGAATCATTTGTTTAAACTGGAATTTAGGACTCCCATGCAAATATGATAGAAATAATCTGCTTAACCCTTTGTTAATAGCATAAGAAATAAGCCCTTTTAATGGGCTTCTTATGATAAAAGAACATAATGATTAGAATATTCAGGGAATATGTCCCTGTTTATTAGTGTTTTGGAAGCTACTTTTGAGTGGGTAAGGGTCACTTTTGGTGGCTCTTTGTCTTTCTTTGATGTGAAGCTGGGATGTTGGATGTTAAGTTAGTTAGGGACAAGTCTGAATCTAGATTTTTGTGACTTTTCCCCCTTTTCCCTAGTCTTCCTTTTGGGGAAGCTAACTGGAATGGGTTATTTAGAAGGTACCTCTAGGCTGAGGTGAGTGGATTGCCTGAGCCCGCGAGTTCGAGACCCACCTGGGCAGGCAAGACCTCATCTCTACAATAAATAAAAAAATTAGCCGGGCGTGGTAGCGCACGCCTGTAATTCCAGCTACTTGGAAGGCTGAGGCGGAAGGATCACTGGAGCCCAGCAGGTCGAGGCTGAGGTGGCCAGGAGCGGCCACTGCACTCCAGTCTGGGCGACAGAATGAGACTCCAACTCAACAACAAAAAAAGAAGGTACCTTTAATCAAGAAGTTGGTCTCCTGAGACAGTGTCTTGTACACTGGTCTCTGGGGAAGTGCCCTGGATTACAATCATTCAGACACTTTTCTTTTCTTGTGTGCAGTGTTTTTTGAGTATTGTGCTCCTAAGCATCTGTGTACTCTTCCTCAGTGAACATGCTTAATTTAGGGGCTTAATGAATCAGTCAGTTGGTGAAGTTAAGAAATTAGATAGGAAATTAGTTTTGGATGTGGTTGTTAGGTACCTCCTGATTCAGAGACTGCTGTTGGGAAGTGGCTGTTTATACATCTCTCAGGCCTCTGCTCACGGTGCCAAGATGACCCCTGATAAGGCTCAGCATGTGGGGCTGTATTTTCTAGTGCATAAACAGGGCCTAGTCAGTTCATTTTCCTATTAGTCATGTCAGATTACATTTGCTGTTGCTGGGAACTCTAGTAGCATAATATCCCCTTGCATTAGGAAGTGCCACTCAGTGGTTAGCTGGAGAAGCTTTTCCTGAAAGTCTGGTCTTGCTCCTTGAGCCAGGGATAGATGGATTCTATGTGCTTACATCCCAAAGGCTTCTTTACGCTGGGACCAAGTTCAAGTCCAAGGGAATGGATGTTCTCTTGAAAATCGTGTACTTGTGTGGGAAGGGAGTTAAAGCTTTTTGCTTCTCAGCAGACATTAGAATCTGTACGCAGAGACCTAGAGATGAAAAAAACCCAACTTGCAAATGAATATTTAGTGCCGTGGGGTCAGAGTTAGCATGGAAAAATGGAACTTAAGGTCAAAGTGTTCACTCAAATCCTTAATGTCCAATTAAATCGGAGGTATCGGTTGTGAGGGCTCTTTTGTTCTTTTTTCCCCCCATGTCTGTTTTTGACAGGTCAATGCCTTGACTTAGAATAGTACAGTATTCAGGGCCACAGTGTTTGTACAGAAAGTGCCATAAAAGCCACAGGACATGGGCAGAGGCTACTTAAGAGTTTGATTCAGGTGGAACATTTTTAAAACCCCTGTAAGTAGATCAGCGATCAGAATTAGTTAGAAATAGCTCTGCTGAAAGGTGTCAGTAAAATAACCAGCAGCCTCTGTCTATTCTAAGTTTAGATTTGCTCAAGAAAACCCATTTGGGAGCAATGTCATGTGCTCAGCTCTATCCACATTTGAGTCGCCTACATAGTTCCCATGTTTTTGTCACGATTACTGGTCCCTGGAGGACCAGGGGTAGATCTTAGGATATGAGGCTCAGACTTGGTTGAAGCCACATCAAGAGCTGGTCCTGGTGGGCAGCACTGTTTTCTGTGGCTTGTCACCAGGGCTAGGGGTGCTTGTGAGGAAGTGGGTGGGTGGGACAGGGAAGAAAAACAGAAGGGCAGATGGTTTTGTAGAAATTGAATAAAGAGTGCCGGGCATGGTGGCTCACGCCTATAATCTCAGCACTTTGGGAGGCCAAGGTGAGAGGATTGCCTGAGCCCACAGGTTCGAGACCAGCCTGGGCAACTTGGTGAGACCTCATCTCTACAATAAATCAGAAAAATTAGCCAAGCACGGTGGGCATGCCTGTAGTTCCAGCTATTTGGAAGGCTGAGGCAGAAGGATCAACTGAACCCAGCAGGTCAAGGCTGTGGTGACTGTGAATGTGCTACTGTACTCTAGCCTGGGCAACAGAGTGAGGAGTGAGACTTCAACTCAAAAAAAAAAAAAAAAGAAAGAAAGAAAGAAAGAAATTGAATAAAGAAATGAAAATGTTAAAAATCATTTTTCCTCTCACTGACTTGGAGCATTGTTCTGTTGGAAACTCTTATCTCTTGAGGTCTTTTTTTTTTTTTTTTTGAGTCGTAGTCTCACTCTATTGACATGCTTACGTCCACTGCAGCCTTGACCTGCTGTGCTCAGGTGATCCTTCCGCTTCATCTTTCCAAGGAGTTGGAACTACAGGCATTTGCCTGGCTAATTTTTTGATTTATTGTAGAGACAAGGTCTCGCCATGTTGCTCAGGCTGGTCTCGAACTCCTGAGCTCAGGCAGTCTTCTCACCTCTGCCTCCCAATCTGCTGGGATTATAGGTGTGAGCCACAGTGCCCAGCCTCTTGAGGATTTTATAAATATTCATAGTAACTAGTTGAAGGCACAGCGACTCCTATACATTGATGTGAAGAATCCTGCTGTATGATTCTCTGAGTATGTATTTGGGTCATGGTCATTTTCTCTCTCTCTCTCTCTCTCTCTCTCTCTTTTGAGTTAGAGTCTCACTCTGTTGCCCAGGCTGGAGTGCAGTGGCATGATCAAGTCTGACCGTAGTCTTCAATTCCTGGCTCAAGCAGTCCTCTTGTGTTAGCCTCCCAAGTAGCTAGAACTACAAGCAGGCACCACCACACCTGTTTTATGCTCATTTTCTTTCTCTCTTTTCTGCCAGGAGTTTTGTTACTCCTGATTTTCTGGGAATATTCTGGCTTCAGTGTTTTGATTCTTTTTTTTTTGAGATGGACTCTCATTCTGTCGCTCATGCTGGAGTGCAGTGGCATGGCTCACGGCCACTGCAGCCTTGACCTGCTGGGCTCAGGTGATCATTCTGCCTCAGCCTTCCAAGTAGCTGGAACTACAGGCGTGCTCCACCACGCCTGGCTAATTTTCTGATTTTATTGTAGAGATGAGGTCTTGCCAAGTTGTCCAGGCTGGTCTCAAACCTCTGGGCTCAGGCAATCTTCTCGCTTCAACCTCCCAAAGTGCTGGGATTATAGGAGTGAGCCACCACACCTGGCCAGTGTTTACATTCTTTTAGTGCCATGGGGGATGGCAGGTAGCGTGTGTGGCATGTTGCTGGGTATGGGAAGTTTTTGTTTTGTTCCTTACAGCTAGACAAATCTCCAGGAAAGAAGAGACAGAAAAGTTTATGAGGATTGGGCGGTCAGTTGGGAAAATAGCATGGTAGATGGCATAAGTGCTTTGACCAGCGTGTCTGACTCTTCTATGATGGGCCTGATGGTGGGGTGGTGCCGAGGATATCACTTACAGTTCACATCATTCCTTGAAGAGAAGATGATTATTTTTTCCTTAAAAGAAAGCATAGTTCCTTACCTTGATCTCTTTCAAATTGACATGATATAGTCCATGAATGAATATTTACAAACACCTGAGTATGTATGTAACCTTATGCCAAGCATGGTGGGGATGTACAAGACAACTGTGAGGAAAGAAATAACCTGAATTTAGAACAGACAATTGTTACCTAAAGAGCTATATACAGTATTAAGTTATCAAGCTCTACATTGAGAGTTATGTACAGGGGGTTTGGAGCTCCAGACAGGTCTTAGGACATGCAGGCTTATGGCAAATCTTGGGCCAGATGGAGGCCTTTGGGAATGTTGGAGTGCCCCAGGTCTCAGTCTTCAGCCCCCTTACCGCCTCTATCTGTATTCTTCTTAGGTGATCCTTTGGCTATAAAGTCCTAACATTCATGAAGTGTTTACTCTGTGCCACAGTTTGTTCTAAGAACTTTACCTGTTGTATGTGCACTAATTTGACCTTCCAGAGAACCTTATAATGTAGGTAGTTATTATCCTCACTGAAGGGTGTGGAAATGGAAGCTCTGAGATGAACTTCCTTGAGATCACACAACTCCTAAGCTGGAGAGCCAGGGTGTGACCTAGGCAGTGGGGCACTGGATGCCAAAACCTCAGTTGGTTCTGTATGGCCCACCAACTCATCCTGGCTCCTCTACTTCTGGCCTTTTGCGGTCTTTTCTCCATGTAGCAACCAGAGTATTTTTTTTTTTTTTTTTTTTG
>NW_007240595.1:692173-706002 GCF_000164805.1 Carlito syrichta
TGAGCCACTGAGCCCGGCTGTATTTTTTTTTTTTAAAGAGATGATCTTTTTCTGTTGCCCAGGCTGGAGTGCAGTGTCACCATCACAGCCTCTTGTAGCCTCGTACTCCTGGGCTTAAGCAGTCCTTTCTCCTCAGCCTCCCAAGTAGCTGGGACTACAGGCATGCGCCATCACAACTGGATAATTTTTAAATTTTTTGGTAGTGATGGGGTCTCACTGCATTGCCCAGGCTGGTCTTGAACTCCAGATCTTCCAGTCTCAGTCTCCCAGAGCACTAGGATTGCAGCCATAAGCCACTGAGCCTGGTGGCAACCAGAGGATGTTTTAGGAATCCTGTCACACTCAGAAGTAGAATCCACATTTACTGCTAGGTTCTTGTGTGACCTGAGCCCTAGCCCTGCCACCTGCTCTCCTCCTTTCTCCCATCTCCTCTCTCTCAGGGCCTTTGCCCTCTCTGGGGATGATCTTGAAAGCTGCTAGTTTGTAATCTCAGTTCATTTGAGCGTGGGTCTGAATGCCCCACCTCAGCAAGGCCTTCCCTGACCATCCTGTGAAAACTGCTCTGAGTCATTCTTTAATCTCTGCTTTTTATTCCTGAAATAATATTACATATTTGTGTGCCTTTCCTGTCTGCTTTCCCAAGTAAATAAACTCCATAAGGTTAGGAACTTGATCCACTTGTTTACTGATATCTTTACTTTTTAGGACAGTACATGGAAGGTTTTCTTTAAATATTTATTAAATAAATGAATAAATAGTGCTCTTTGCATTTGTTGTTCATATTTAACTTGTCTCCAGTTGGGTAAAAATAGTGGAGAGGAAAAGAATTTACAGGTGATAGATACAGACTGGGTCCTCATTGATTTTATTTTATTTTATTTTTTTTAACCAAGACTTTGCTGTAATACGTGGCTAAGAAAATGCTCAGAAAATCGTGGTGGAATGAATGCACTCTGGATTCCAGACATAGGAGTTCAGAGGAGGCTGGAGTGCTTAGAGAAACATTCTTGGGGAACTCGTGGACTTTGAAGGAGAGATTGGATTTGGTTGGGCACGTAGGAATCACAGAATAGTTTTTTTGTTTTGTTTTGTTTTTTTGAGTTGGAGTCTCCCTCTGTTACCCAGGCTGGAGTGCAGTGGCACGCTCACGGCCACTGCAGCCTCGACCTACTGGGCTCAGGTGATCCTTCTACCTCAGTCTTCCAAGTAGCTGGAACCACAGGCATGCACCACCACGCCTGGCTAATTTTTTGATTTATTGTAGAGATGAAGTCTCACCAAGTTGCCCAGGCTGATCTTGAACCTGTGGGCTCAGGCAATCCTCTTACCTCAGCCTCCCAAAGCGCTGGAATTATAGACGTGAGCCACCACGCCCGGCCATAGTATAATTTTTTTTTTTAATGGTAGAGGGATTATTAAGGCAATCTAGCTCAACCTTTCTGTTTATAGATGGGGAAACTGAGCCCAGAAACATGAAGGATGTGTCCAAAGACACACAACTAGTTTATGTCAGAACTATGTCTAGAATCCATGTTCCATTCCCTTTCCTCCCTACAGCCCTGCATTAAGGAGGATGGAGGAGGATGTTGTGGGAACTGGGCAGTGACTAGGGGCAGCATGAGCAAAGACCCATAGAGACAGAAAAGGTGTTGGCTTGTGCGGGGTGAAATGGGTCATCCAAATTGAATCAGGCATAAACCTGCTTTCACATAAAGTGAATCAGATATTGAGAGATCTTGTCCTCTTGAAGACTTTAAATTTGGAATAAGAGGGAGGCATGTGAAGATGCTTTCGATATTGTTCTTTCTCTTCAGGAATGGTGACATATAACAGTTAGAGAATGGCTTGGAACTGAGGACTCTGGAGGCTCAGAGGAGTTAGGAGACCTTTGCAGCATTCCAGGTATTAGTGTAGTTAGAGGCCTGGTAACGCTTTGTTAGTGTAGTTAGGAGCCTAGTAGCACTTCTGTTAGTTTTGTGTCTGTTCTTAGAGATTTTTGGTGATTTTTGGAGAAGATGACATATAATTCTTAGGTAAGATGTGTATAACTCTGGCCAGGCTCAGTGTCTCAGCCTGTAATCCCAGCACTTTGGGAGACCGAGGCGGGTGGATTACCCAAGTCTGTGGGTTTAAGACCAGCCTGGGCAACTTGGCAAGATCTCGTTTCTACAATAAATAAAAAAAAATAGCCGGACGTGGTAGCACGTGCCTGTAGTTCCGGCTGCTTGGAAGGCTGGGGCAAAAGGATCGCCAGACCCCAGCAGGTTGATACTGGGGTGGCCATGAGCTTGCCATTGCATTCCAGCCTGGATGACAGAGTGAGACTCCAACTCAAAAAAAAAAAATTGTGTATAACTCTTTCCAAAAGAGTTTGAGGGCAAGAAGCAGGAGGCCTGGTTATTTTGGCTTAATTTTGTGTATGGCAATAAATGACATTTTAGTATCTAAATGATAATTCCTCTGAAAAACATGGGCTGGGTTAGGACAGTGGGGATAGAAGGTTACTTTATACTAGTGTGAAAATAGTGATGGAGAGGATGAGGAGGGACAAAGGAACAGATGGAAAATGAATGGGAGCAGCTTCCCAGAGAGAGCCTTCCTGGGCTTCTTTCAGAGGAGCTGCATGGTGGCTGGGGAGTTGGGCATCTAGGAACCCCCATCAGCCTTGTGCTGTTATTTTAGGACACAGGTGCCCAATGGAAGTAAAACCTGCCTCCTGGGTCCACAAATGCTTTTGGATGGATGGTCTGTGCTAAAGCCTAGGCTTATTCACATAGCCTATGTACATTTTCAGCCAGAACTGAGGACAATAGGTCAATATGGCCTTTACCAGGCCAGTGAATTGGCATATTGTATGTTACTTTAAAAGTTTTTCCATCTTCAGGGATCTTTTTCCATCTCTAATGAAAAACTTTGAAAGTCAGTGAGAACACAGACCTTTCAATAATGTCTCCTATTGGATCTGAAAGAAAAAAATCCCGGAGCATTCAACATATAACAAATATTTTCAAACAGCACCTCCTAAACACCAGATACTGTGTTGGGTAACAGCACTTCCATATTTTGATCATATTGCATCAAATGTTAGGATATTAACATTTGATTCCATTTCATGTTAAGCTCTTTTAGCCTCAAAGGTTATATAGCCTGGCCCGTAAACCCTCAGTTGGTTCAGACTGTTCATTTATGTTTGCATTTACTTGTTGGATGTTTACTGTGTAACAGGCAATATACTAGAGACTGAGGCAGTTTCGAAGATAAATGCCAGCTGCTTGACTGGAATTTATCAGGTAGGTCTGGCAGCTTTCCAGTTTGCTGGAATTCTTAGCCAAGAGAGTGTAGTCGGCAGTGATGTGTCTCCCTTTCCTTGTTCTGTTCACACTGGACCCTCCCCTTTGCCCCTCCTAACCCCCATCTTTAACTTTAAAATAAATGAAAATGAACTCCTTTACATTAAGTTTGGGAAGCTCCATTAGAGAGCACTTCCCTGATGAAACCCTAAATTTAGAAACCTTCCCAGGAGAATCTCTGCTGTCTGTGTAATCCCAAAGAAGAGCCTTTTCCATGTCCCCATAGGTCTTCCTATGAGGTTGCTTTCACCTACACTATGGATATGGAAAGTATGGCACTTGGTATTTCTCAGGCTCTTTCCTTCTGCCTGCTTTGGAGATGCTGGCATGGTGTCTTGTTTTCTTAGAAAGAATGATGCAGATGATGAGAGGGAGGCAATTATGCTTTTTTTTTTTGAGACAGCTCTCAATCTGTGCCCAGGCTGAAGTGCAGTGGTGTGATCATAGCTCACGGCAGCCTCAAACTTTTGCGCTCAAGCGATCATCCTGCCTTGGCCTCCTGAGTAGCTGAGACTACAAGTGCCTTGTGCTTGTAGACTACAACTACAATGTGCTACTGTGCCTTACTAATTTTCTAATTTTTTTTGTTTTTGTTTTTGAGTTGGAGTCTCACTCTGTCGCCCAGACTGGAGTGCAGTGGTCGCTCCCGGCCACCGCAGCCTCGACCTGCTGGGCTCCGGCGATCCTTCCGCCTCAGTTTTCCAAGTAGCCGGAATTAAAGGCATGCGCTACCACGCCCAGCTGATTTTTTTGATTTATTGTAGAGATGAGGTCTTGCTGCCCAGGTGGGTCTCGAACCGCGGGCTCAGGCAATCCATCACCTCAGCCTCCCAAAGGCGCGGGATTACAGGCTGAGCCACCGAGCCCGGCTCTCTATTTTTTTTGGTAAAGATGGGATCTCGCAATTTTGCCCAGGTTGGTCTTGAACTCCTAGGCTCAAGTGATCCACCCACCTTGGCCTCCAAAGTGCTGGAATTATAGGTGTGAGCTAGCGCCTGGCCTAATCATGATACATTTTCCCATCATTTGGAAAAGTAGCTGCTCAGAACAAAAGAGAGGAACAGGAAGGAAGATGGGTACCTAAGAGGAGTGCTGTGTTGAGCCTTTGGATTACCAGCCGTAGTGACATGGTTTCCCCGGCCTTTGCTTGGCATCTGCAGTCAGCTTGTGCACTATCTGTTTGAGGTTTGCTGCTGCTTTCTCTGCATCTGTGAGTTCCTTTTATAGAAAACTACAAAACAGAAAATTATCTTTATCTTCAACTTCAAATTAGTTCTTTTAAAAATATTTGCATTGTAGTGCATTCTAACAGAAAATTAAAAGCTTCACTTTCCCAACACTCAGAGATCACTGTTGTTAAAATCTGAGTGTACCCCACCCCCTTCTAAGTCTTTCTCTAGGCATACAGATGTGTAGATTTGCTTTCTTTTTCTTTCAGAGTAGGATCATACTATACATGCTATTTTTCATTCTATCTTATTTTTTAAATTGTTTCCACTTTTCCAGTTCAGTAAATTTTTATTTTAACTAATACTCAGACCGTATTCAGACTTACCCATTGCATTAATCCCTCAGGCTGCTATAACAAAATGTCTTAGTCTAGGTAATTTATAAACAACAGATATGTATTGCTTATGGTTCTGGAAGCTGGGAAGTCCAAGATCAAGGGAACAGTGGATTCTTTGTCTGGTGAGGGCCCATTCTGAGTAGATGGCACCTTCTAACTGTGTGTCCGCTTGGCAGAGGAGGCAAATAGGCTTCCTCAAGCCTTTTTAATAAGGTCACTAATTCTGTTTATGAGGGCAGACCCTTTTTGACCTAATCACCTCCTACAGGCCTCACCTCTTAATGCCATCACCTTAGGGATTAGGTTTTAACATGAATTTTGGAGGGCCTCAAACATTAGATTATGGTACCCATTGACCCGCAAGGGTTCTTATTATTGTTTTTTCCTTATCAATAGCAAATCTATAACCCTGAGCTGTATCTAGTTGTTATGTCCCTTAAATTAATTTCAATGTAACCTGGTTCTTGTATAATACTATTTATTGAAGTATTATCATCCTTAATGCGTATCTTTTTTTTTTTTTTTTTTTTTTTTTTTTGAGTTGGACTCTCACTCTGTTCCCCAGACTGGAGTGCAGTGGCATGCTCACGGCCACCACTGCCTCAACTTGCTGGGCTCAGGCGATCCTTCCGCCTCAGCCTTCCAAGTAGCTGGAACTACAGGCTACCATGCCTAGCTAATTTTTTGATTTATTGTAGAGACGCAGTCTCTCTAAGTTGCCCAGGCTCGTCTTGAATCCTGGGCTCAGGCAGTCCTCTTGCCTTGGCCTCCCAAAGTGCTGGGATTACAGGCTTGAGCCACTGTGCCCAGCCTAATGAGTATCTTGAGTTGAGGGCTGACTGTGAGCTGTATATTGCTGAGAGCTTTATGGTATCTCATTTAACCCTTGCAACAACGCTGAGAAGCATGTTTTTCTATTCCTTATTTTTGTATACTTTCTTCCTGTGGGAGCTCAGGTATCCCCAGGGCTTCAGCTATTTCCTTTATGTTAGAGATATGTCACGTGTATCCCAGGGGTCACCTTAAGAGCATGGACACTTGAGCCAGATAGCCTGGGTTCAAATCCTTTTCCTACCACTTCTTACATGTGATTCTAGAGAAATCATTTAACTTCTCTATGCTTCAGTTTCCTTATTTGTACAATGAAGTAATTATGGTGCCTACCTCATAAGATTGTTGTGAGGCAAAATGAATCAGTGTATGTAAAGTGGTTAGACGATGACCTGACACATAGCCAGTGTCATTATTGTTATTATTATTTTATGAGTTCAAGTCTGACTCTGTTGCCCAGACTGGAGTTCAGTGGCACGTTCATGGCCACTGTAGCCTCAACCTGCTGGGCTCAGGCGATCCTCTGGCCTCAGCCTTCCAAGTAGTTGGAACTACAGGCATGCACCCCCATGCCTGGCTAATTTTTTGATTTATTTTAGAGACAAGGTCTCACCAAGTTGCCCAGGCTGGTCTCGAGCCCCCGGGCTCAGGCAATTCTCTTGCCTTGGCCTCCCAAAGTGCTGGGATTACAGGCTTGAGCCACTGTGCCTGGCCTCAGTGTCAATTATTTGACAGCTGGATGATCCACTGGGATCTCTGACTTTCCACTTTCAATACTTACTTCTCTGAGGCTGCTCTTCCTCCCCCATATTCACCAGCTCCTTTAATGATATTAGAGTCCTCTCTGATTTCTCCTCCTCTCTCAGCAATCACACTCATAACACTGTATCCTTTCTGCTTCCCAAATGTGTTGTCAATTGGTCTTCTCCTTACTGTCTTGCTTCTTCTAGTCTAGCTAAAACCTCGACCATCTTTTGATGGAACACAGCTTTAATGTTTAGAAAGCTGCCTTTGGATCCTCAATCTCCCAGGCCGCTCCAAGAGTGGAGCTGTCTAAACTGCACTTTCATGATGATACTTTCTTGATTTGAGTTTTTTTTTCTTGAGGAATAATGCAATAAAGTACACAGATACTAAACCTGAAGCTTAATGAGTTTCAGCATGTTCATACATCCTACCCTCAGCTCAAGATATTGCACATGTCCTGCACCCCAGAAGGGTGCCTTATGCCTCTTCCCAGATCATATCCACATTCCTACCCCAGTCACTCTTAATGCCATTTGTTTTGCCTTTTCTTGATCCTCTTATAAGTGAATCACAAAAGCTCTCTATTGATTCTTCTTTGACAGGATAATTCCACCCTTTGACATGACATTCAGATGTCTGTGTGATCTGGCTTTCACTTCAAATCCTCTACACATACCCTGCCCTTCCTGCCATGCTGAAATTGCATGTAGCTTACCAACATAATAGGCTCTTTTGCTCTTCCATTTTTTTTTTTTTTTCGTGCTTGACATTCTCTTATCCTCCTGAGTTCATTTCCCGGCAAATTCATCCTTCAAAACTCAGCTCCAGGCAGCTTCAAGCCCTTTTCTTCACTCTGTACGCATTGATTGTTACCAGTAGTTGTTTGTTTATGTGTCTTTCCCCCTACTTGTGGTTTTCATGAGTCCAGGGATGATGGGGCATTTTCCCCTCTAATTATTTGAATTGTGCACAAGTAATTCACGTTCTTTCTAGAAAAATTAGAAAATAGGAGAAAATCTCCCACAATTTTACTACACTAAGATAATTATTGTTTACATATGTAACAAAGTATACATCAACACTTTTTTTTTTTTTAAATGTGTCAGGGTCTTGGCAAGAATGGCTGAAAATACCCATTCAGCCACTCTGTCACCCAGGCTGGAGTGCAGTGGCATGATCACTGCTTACTGCAACCTCAACTTCCTGGGCTCAGGCGATTCTTCTACCTCAGCCTCACGAATAACTGGGAGTACAGGTACGTGCCACTGCACCTGACTAATTTTTTGATTTTTCGTAGAGACTACATCTCACTATGTTTCCCAGGCTGGTCTTGATCTCCTGGGCTCAAGCAGTCCTCTTGCACTATGTTTCCCAGGCTGGTCTTGATCTCCTGGGCTCAAGCAGTCCTCTTGCCTGGGCCTCCCAAAGGTGTGAGCCACCATGCCTGGCCATCAACACTTTGAAACAAATAAATAAATATGCATTCACAAAATACTAAATATTTATCTATTTTCACTATTCTCCTGTTATTGATGTTTAGTTTTTGCCCCTACTTATTTAAACTATTATAGAAATACTATGATGAACAGCCTTATGCCTATATTTTAGTGAGGATCCATGATTATCTGGGAAAGGATACATTGCTAGAGGTAAAATGGATAGATGAAAGGGATGAACATTTTTAGGGCTTATGATGTGCTTAGGTACATTGCCCTCCAGAAAGTCTTTAACCTGTGTGCCCTCCCGCTAGGGCAAGTGAGAGGGCCTGTTTCAACCTTTTTTTTTTTTTTTTGAGTTGGAGCCTCACTCTGTTGCCTAGGCTGGAGCACACTGGCATGTTCACAGCCACCACAGCCTCAACCTGCTGCGCTTGGGTGATCCTTCTGCCTCAGCCTTCCAAGTAGCTGGAACTACAGGTGCGAGTCACCACACCTGGCTAATTTTTTGATTTATTGTAGAGACGAGGTCTCACCAAGTTGCCCAGGCTGGACTTGAACCCTTGGACTCAGGCAATCCTCTTGCCTCAGCCTCCCAAAGTGCTGGGATTATAGGGTGAGTCATCATGCCTGGGTATTTTCAGCCATTCTTGCCAAACTAAACAGAGTGAAAATAACCGATATGTACAAATCTGATAAGATAAAAATGGTATTGCATTGCTGTTTTAATTTGCATTTCTTTGATTGCTACCAAGGGTGAATATTTTCTCTTATGTTTAATGGCCACTTAATTTCTATTTCTTTTATGATTTACATGTTCATGTATTTATTTTATTTTATTTATTTATTTATTTTTGAGTTGGAGTCTCACTCTGTTGCCCAGACTGGAGTGCAGTGGCCGCTCCTGGCCACCGCAGCCTCGACCTGCTGGGCTCCGGCGATCCTTCCGCCTCAGCCTTCCAAGTAACTGGAACTACAGGTGTGCACTACCACACCCGGCTAATTTTTTTTATGTATTGTAGAGATGAGGTCTCACCAAGTTGCCCAGGTGGGTCTCGGACCCGCAGGATCAGGCAGTCCACTCACCTCAGCCTCCCAAGGTGTGGGGTTACAGGCTGAGCCACCGAGCTCAGCTTCTTTTATTTTTAACTGACAAATATTGTATATATTTATAGTGTACAATGTGATGTTTTGATATATAGATACACATGCATTGTAGAATGGCTAAATCAAACTAATTAACATATATTGCCTCACATACTTATGTTTTTTATGGTGAAAACATTTAAAACCTACTCTCTTAGCAATTTTCAAGTAAATAATATGATGTTATTGACTATAGTTGCCATAATGTACAGCAGAACCTATTTATTCCTCCTCTCTAACTGAAATTTTGTGTCCTTTGACCAGCATCTACCCCCAGCCTCAGGTAACCACCATTTTAATCCCTGTTTCTATGAGTCCAACTTTTTCAGCGTCTGCATATGTGATATTTTTCTTTTTTGTGCCTGGCAATTTCACTTATCATAGTGTTTTCCAGGTTGCAGGAAATGACAATATCTTCTTCTTTTTGTAGCAGCTGAATAGTCTTCTATTGTGTGTTTGTATACCACATTTTCTTTATCCATACATCCATTTATGCACACTTAGATTGATTTCATATCTTGGTTTTTGTGAATAATACTGCAGTGAACATGGGAATGCAGATATTTCTTTGGCATACTGATTTCTTATCCTTTAGGTATACATACCCACCAGTGTGATTGCTGGTTCATATGGTAGTTCTATTTTTACTTTGTTGAGGAATCTTCATACTGTTTCCCATAGTGGCTGTATTGAGTTATATTCCCACCAACAGTGTACAAGGGGTTCCCTTCCTCCACATTCTCTCCAACACTTGTTATGGTTTGTCTTTTCTGTAACATCTGTTCTAACAGGTGTGGGGTGTTATCGCCTGGCCCTCATTATACTTGCAGTTTTAATTAGCATTTCCTTGATGATCAGTGATATCGAACATTTTTCATATAGTTAGTGGCTGTTTGTATGTCTTCTTTGGGAAAATATCTATGGTCCTTTGCCTATTCTTAAATAAGTCATTTGTTTTCTTACTATTGAGTTCCTTATATATTTTGGATATTAACCACTTATCAGATGGATGTTTATGTATTTTTTATGTTTTATTTTACTGATTTTACCAACTTTTTAAATGTTAAGAATATTAATTCATATCATATATACTACATATTTTTTCACAGTTTGGCATTTGTCTTTTAACTTCATTGTTTTCCACATATAAAACTTTGTAATAATTTAATGTAGTGAAATTATTAGTCTTTTAAAGAAAATTTTGCTCATAGTATTCTTGGAAAGATCTACCTTCAGCAAGATTAGGTAAATATCTATTCTAGATTCTTCTTATTCTTTTATGATGCTCCATTTGTTTTTTACATTCAAACCTTTACTCAATCTGGAACTTACTCTGTTCTGAAGTAATAGTAATAATAATATAATAGCTAATATTTTTGAGGATACACAATATGCCAGGCATTAATCTAAATGCTTCACATTTACAGACATATTTGATCCTTTCAACAACTCTGTGATGTAGGTACTCTTGTTTTCCCTGTCAGTATCACTGTAAATTGATTAGCTGAAGGTTGCCCTGCTCGTAAGTGACAAAGATAGGATTTGGGTTCAGGTGGTTGAGTCCCAGAGTCCATGTTCTTAACAATTCTGCCTACTTAAGTTTTTTCTAAAGAGTTGTTGTAATGTCATTTGTCAGGGAATCCATTCTTTCCCCTCTGTTGTGAAAACTCACACATTAATCATATGCTAAATTCATATATATGCTTATATATTCATAGATGTATGTATATAGGGACACACACACACACACACACACACACACACACACACACACACACATACACACTTAGGGATGTGTCTAGACATCTGTTCCATTGAGCTCCCTATCTTCTGGTGTTAGTGCCACACTGTTCTGTGTAATTTAGGGAATGTAGTGTTCTCACCTTTGTATCCCCTGGTGCCTAGCAGTGACTGTCTTGTCTTAGGTATGTAATAAATATTTGCAGAATGATGTAACCCTTGGAAGTCCACGGATAGAATTTAAATGATGTGCAACTTGGATAGGAAAAAAAATTGCATAATTATTTTCCCTAATCTCTGACTGAAATTTCGTATTTCTTTCAATTATGAACATAGGCAATAAAACACAGCAGTAATAGCAGTACCTGTAACTTAATCACCAGTAGAAATCATGCATATTTCTCTGGATGATCCCTAGGTTAAGAATCTCTGGCTTGGCAAGATGTGGTGGCTCATACCTGTAATCCCAGCACTTTGGGAAACTGAGGCAGGAGGATTGCCTGAGCTCAGGAGTTTGAGACCAGCCTGGATAACATAGTGAGACCTTCTCTACAAAAAAATAAAAACATAATCTGGGTGTGGTGGCATGCACCTGTAGCCCCAGCTACTTGGGAGGCTGGGGAGGGAGGATTGCCTGAACCTAGGAGGTTGAGGCTATGATGAGCTGTGATTGTGCCACTGTGCTCTGCCTCAGCAGCAAAAAACCCTGACTCAAAACAAACAAACAAACAAACAAAATCCCTGCTTTTCCTGCTTTACTGTGTTTCTTCCTTGTGGACATTTTATCTTTGTGTCAAATACCTAAGCAGTGCCTGGTATGTAGTAGATGCCCAATAAATGTTTTTTTATTTTTTGAGCTGGAGTCTCACTCTGTCACCCAGGCCACTGCAACCTTGACCTGCTGGGCTCAGGCTATCCTTCCACCTCAGCCTTCCAAGTAGCTGGAACTACAGGCGTGCACCACCACACCGGACTAATTTTTTGATTTGTTGTAGAGACAAGGTCTTGCCAAGTTGCCCAGGCTGGTCTCGAACTCCTGAACTCTGGCAATCTTCTCGCCTCGGCCTCCCAAAGTGCTGCGATTACAGGCTTGAGCCACCATGCCTGGCCAAATGTTAATTTTTAAAACTTCTTATTTTTAAATATGCACAGAAGTCAGGAGAACTGTATAATAAACTCCATATACTGTTTATTCAGTTTCAAATATGATAAATGTTTTGCCAGTTTTGTTTTATCTATATCCCCCATCCCTGGACATTATATTATTTTCCCCAATATTTCAGGAAGCCTAACTAAAAACATTTAAAACATACAGACACTCTCTGTCACATTGTAATAATAATTCCTTAATACTATGTATTTACTCAGGCCATATTCAAATAGCCTCAACTGTTTCAGCGTTGTCTTTTATTTAAACTGGGTATCTGCCCAGTGTGGTCACATATTCCTGTAGTCTTACCTGCTTGGGAGGCTGAGGCAGGGAAACTGTGGCAGAATGATCGCTTGAGACCTGTAGTTAAGGTTATAACGAACTATGATAGCGCCTGTGAATAGCCATTGCATTTCAGCCTGGGCAATATAGCAGGACTCCTTCTCTAACAATAATAAGTAAGTAAATAAATAAATTGGATGTTTGAATCAGGATTCACATAATGCCCACACTTTGCGTTTGACTGATGAGGCTTTTCTATAAATGTTAATTACATTATTTAATTACTTGTTAATGTATCTTTATGTACCTATACTGCTCCTCCTCCGTTTTCTGTTGCTTTTTACTGTTGTTATGTTTTTGTTTTTGTTTTGAGTCGGAGTCTCACTCTGTCACCCAGGCTGGAGGGCAGTGGCACATTCCTGGCCACCACATTCTCTACCTGATGGGTTCAGGCAGTCCTTCCGCTTCAGCCTTGCAAGTATCTGGACATGCCACCACACCTGCCTAATTTTTTTACTTATTGTAGAGATGGGGTCTGACCAAGTTGCCCAGGCTGGTCTTGAACCGTGGGCTCAGGCAATCCGTTCATCTTGGACTTCCAAAGTGCTGGAATTACAGGCATGAGCCACTGTGTCTGGCCTATGTTATGTTTTTACTAATAATTTATTTTTAACAGTTATTCTTTCTCTATTTAACATTTTATTAATCTTTTAAATGATGAATTATTGATTTTGGTTATTTGGTCTTCTTTTTAAATTTAAACATTGGCTGGGTGCGGTGGCTCATGCCTGTAATCCCAGCACTTTGCGAGGCAGAAGCAAGAGGATTGCCTGAGCTCAGGGGTTTGAGGCCAGCCTAATCAACATGGTGAGACCTCGTCTCTACAATAAAAAAAATTAGCTAGGTGTTGTGGTGCATGCCTGTGTTTCCAGCTGCTTGGAAGGCTGAGGTGGAAGGATCACTTACCCAGCAGGTTGAGGCTCTGGTGACTGTGAGCATGCCACTGCACTCCAGCCTGGGCCACAGAGTGAGACTCCAACTCAAAAAAAATTTCTTTTAAACATTTGTCTCATTTAAAGTTGTTCTTTTAGACATAATTTGAAGTAAGGCTTGTGATGGGTACATTTCTTAAGATAAGACCAAAGCGCTAAGAGATTTCTTTTTCATTTTCTCAGGAGTCTACTCACCTTGTCAAATAATCTGAGATTAAGATACTTTCTTTGAGAGCTGTATTCGCATATCTGGGCTTTAATTGTATCCTTTGCAAAATTGGAAGAAATCCAGATTTACGTTTTTTCTAAATGCTGAGTTTTTTTCTTTTCATGTACTTAAAAAATATGAGAATGTCATAGTGGGAGTCCCTGGTGGTTGAGTTTGTTCAGAATTCTGTAGATCTTTTGTTTCCAGATCAAACCCTTCTATTATTTCTGGACACTTTTTTTATTTTTTATTTTTGAGTTGGAGTCTCACTCTGTTGCCCAGACTGAAGTGCAGTGGCCGCTCCCGACCACCGCAGCCTCGACCTGCTGGGCTCCTGCGATCCTTCCGCCTCAGCCTTCCAAGTAGCTGGAACTACAGGC
>NW_007240595.1:706396-746764 GCF_000164805.1 Carlito syrichta
ATCGCTGGAGCCCAGCAGGTCGAGGCTGCGATGGCTGGGAGCGGCCACTGCACTCCAGTCGGGGCAACAGAGTGAGACTCCAACTCAAACAAAAAACAAAAAACAAAAAACTTTTATAGACTTGAGGTCATTTGTTCAAAGACTTCCATTATTTGCAGGGTGTTCTCTGGGCTGCGTTCTCTCTCACATTTGTCATCTTATGCATTCTCTGAATCTCTTTCTTTCATTAAAGATGTATTTCTGTATTGTGTGTCTTTTTCTGATAAGCTTTTCTTCTGTGGCATTACTTCTATTTTTATTGTATTCATCTATTCATTGATTTAGTATGGACTTGATGTTTCTACCATTTCTTTTGCAATCTGTACTTGCATAATCATTATGATAGTCTGCTTCATCTTCTTGGGAATAAATATCAGCCTTTTGGTAAATTTGATGATAAATTTTTATGAAGTGCTTACTGTGAGGAAGACATTCCATTACAAGATTAGCTTTTCTTTTCTAACCTAAGTTTTTTGTTTGTTTTTACTGCTTATACCTTTGCTTCTATGTATTCATTTTTCTGAGTTTACTGTGGATCCTCTTTTCATAGTTTCAGACTAATTTGTTTATACTGTATTTACTGAGATTTGTGAGAAGTTATTTTTTTTTTTCTGTTGGGGTCTCACCCTGTGGCCGAGACTGGAGTGCAGTAACACACTCACGACCACCGCAACCTCAATCTGCCAGGCTTAGGTGATCCTTCCACCTCAGCCTTCCAAGTAACTGGAACCACAGGCGTGCACCCCCATGCCCAGCTAATTTTTTGATTTATTGTAGAGATGAGGTCTCGCCAAGTTGCCCAGGCTAGACTCAAACCCCTGGGCGTAGACAATCCTCTTGCCTTGGCCTCCCAAAGTGCTGGGATTACAGATGTGAGCCACTGCGCCCGGCCTGAAAAGTTCTTTTTTTTTGAGTTGGAATCTCACTCTGCCATCCAGGCTAGAGTGTAGCAGTGGCATGCTCATGGCCACCGCAGCCTCGACCTTCTGTACTCAGGTGATCCTTCTGCCTCAGCCTTCCAAGTAGCTGGAACTATAGGCATGTGCCACCACACCCAGTTAATCTTTTGATTTATTGTAGAGATGAGGTCTCACCAAGTTGCCCAGACTGCTCTTGAACCCATGGGCTCAGGCAATCCTCTCACCTTGGCCTCCCAAAGTACTGGGATTAAAGGTGTGAGCCACTGTGCCCGGCGAAAAGTTCTTTTTAACATAGTATTGATATCCCATTTCAGGTTCATTATAAAGATTAAGGAATTGAAGCATTTTTAAATTTTGCAATAATGAGTTTAATTAACGATCTCCTAATTATAAATCCACCCTCATTTTGGGAAAGGACTTTGTATGAGGGAATTGAAGATTAGCTTGATGGGAGAGCCCTCCATGATGGGAGAGTGCTGTGTACTAGGATGCAGTTTGTGCCCAAGAGACACACCATTTGGGCACATCTCTGGAGATCTGGCTAATAACAACAGGTGCTCCAGTCTCCTGCTGGAGCACCTGAGTGACTGTGTCTGCAGTTTCACTGAGTACTTAGCAAGTGTGAAGCCCCAAGCTAGAGACTATGCAGGACCCAAGAACTCAGATGTGTGTAGGGAACCCTTAATTATGTAAACGAGGTAGACATTTGAGATGAGTGGCAGGAGAATGTGTGTCCATTGGAACTAAGCAAGTGGGTGTTCTGCACAATATATGCACGGAGGGCTGACTCTGTGGGTATGAAGACTTGTAAGGGACAGACCCTGTCCTCAGAGAGAAATAAAATGCCTCCAGTCAAGAGCTAAGAATTAATACCAAAATATAAGTGGGCTCATTGGGCAGAACCAACTTATGGCATGCATGTGGTATAGACAGAGACTGACAGGGATTTAGAGACATAGGAATGGATGTGAACACAAAGGTTTGAGGAGGCTACATGGACAACAAGGGGTATCATCTTGGCCCTTGGAAGGTTGGCAGGATTTGACTTGGTGAAGAGGAAGGGAAAGGTGACTTTAACTGGGAAGATTATTCCAAGGCACAGAGGTGTGAAAATGTTTTACAAAATTAGGTTCATTTGTTCCCACCTGTAGGCCCTGCCCCCTCCCCAAGTAGCAGAGTCCTGGCTCACTCCTTCTCTCCCCTCCTCCCTGTAGTAAGCCCCTCAGTCTGGATGCTGCTTTGGTTCAGATTATACAGCTCTCCACTTGTCTTCTTCCATGGCCAGTGCCCTGATCTCTGGGGCCAGCAATTTGTTTGTGGGGGAAGGGGGTCTCTCTACCAGTATTGCCAATCTCACCAACTTCTTGAGTACCGAATTCCTTCATATTGTGTTCAACCTTCCTCAAGGTCCTTGCTACTTGCTGTGTTAGCTTAGAAACTGTCCCCTCCCCCTTCCACAGGCCTAGGCTTCCAGATTGCAGTTCCATAAATGTTCATAGCAAGCCTCAGCAGTACCGTCTGGGCTTCATTGTGCTTATGATTATGGCACATCCTTATCTGTGTTGCTCTGTGGGCCATGGTCTCCCACACTGGCATCTAGAAACTGTCACATAGAGTGAGGAATGATGTACATGGGGACTGTATAAAGGCTAGTAAGAGCCAAGACTGGAAATACAGGTGTGGGCTTAGATTTTGGAGAGACTTGATTCAGTCCTGAAGGGAAATCACATAGTGTGCTTTTTGTTTCTCAATAACTTAACTAAACAGACCTTTATTGAAGCACATTTAGGTTGTTTTCAATCTCTTTCTGTTGAAGTGTAACAGTAATTACCTATGAATAAACATAATTTAATATTAATGTTTAATTTTGATAATGCTGCCATTTTGGTGGGAGAGGCAGATAAAATACTGGTCTTCAAACTGGGGACATTTTCCAGGTCCTTGACTTCCTATGTGTCCTCTTTCCAAAAGTTGATCTGTCTGAGAAGACAGTTGTACTCAAGGTGTTTCTTATCTCGATCATGCTTCTTCCACTTTACTAAAAAGAAGACATGGCCATTATTCATCCCGAGTCTTGTTGTTTGTGTACCTGATGTTTAAAAATGTCCAGGTTAACAAGCAGAGGGGTTGGGTGTGGCAGCTCACTGCTGTAATCCCAGCACCTCTGGGAGGCCAAAGTGAGAGGGGTGCTTGAGCCCAGGAGTTTGAGACTAGCCTAGGTAACATAGCAAGACCTTGTCATTACAAAAAAATAGAAAAATTAGCCAGGCATGGTGACACATGCCTGTAGTCCCAGCTATTCCTGAGGGTGGAGAATAAAGATCACCTGAACCCAGGATGTCAAGGCTGTAGTGAGCTGGTATGCCACTGCATTCCAGCCTGGGTGACAGAGTGATACCCTGACTCAAAACAACAACTACAACAAAAAACAAGAAAACAAACAAAGGAACAATTAGAAATATTATTAGCAAAGTCAATGACTCCGGGTAAAAAATCCTTTTCCAAGTCAGGTGGTTTCCAATTCTAGCTTCCAACAATTAAAGGAGTTGTTAGCTGGTAGGTAATTCAAAAATAATTTTTGATGATAGGTCGCTACATGATTTTGACATATAACTCTGAAAGAGTACAAAGATTTACTGATATTGCTGTAACTCTTATCTAGTTATTTATGTGAACAAGATTTACTGGTGCTTGTAGCTATAAAAATGAAAAATTAATGCATTTTTGAGTAAAATTTTACTTTTATATTTAATAATAACAATTTCGGTAAGAAATAAATTTCTGTTGTTTATAAAAAAATAATAATAACAATTTCTTTCTTTTTTTTTTTGAATTGAAGTCTCACTCTGTTGCCCAGGCTGGAGTGCATTGGCACGCTCACAACCACCCAGCATCAACCTGCTGGGCTTTGGTGATCCTTCTGCCTCAGCCTTCCAAGTAGCCAGAACTACAGGTGTGTGTTACCACGCCTAGCTAATTTTTTTTTTTTTTTGAGTTGGAATCTCACTCTGTCGCCCAGACTGGAGTGCAGTGGCCGCTCCCGACCACCGCAGCCTCAACCTGCTGGGCTCCGGCGATCTTTCTGCCTCAGCCTTCCAAGTAGCTGGAACTACAGGCGCGCACCACCCATGCCCAGCTAATTTTTGATTTATTGTAGAGATGAGGTCTCACCAAGTTGCCCAGGTGGGTCTCGAATCCACAGGCTCAGGCAATCTACTCACCTCATCCTCCCAAAGCGCGGGATTACAGGCTGAGCCACTGAGCCCAGCTAATTTTTTTATTTATTGTAGAGATGAGGTCTCACCAAGTTGCTTGGACTGGTTTTTCGAACCCGCAGTCTCAGGCAATTCACTCACCTTGGCCCCCCAAAGTGCTGAGATTACAGGCCGAGCCACCAAGCCCGGTCAATAATAACAATTTCTCATATTAGTTATGTTTTGATCAATTGCATATTAATATTAAAGACAATGAAAACCCAATCCAGAAGAAAAACAATTTTTTAATCTTTAGAGATTATAGTCATAGGATAACTTTAAAATTTATGTATATATATTTATAGCTAGTAAATATAGTGCAGAAAATTATTATAGGTGTATCAGTAAAAGATTTTGACACATAAATATTAGGATAAAATACTAAAAAGTAAGTAAAAGGAAATAAGAGTTCAAAGAGAAAAAGGAATGGTATAAAATTTATGATTTTAAATAGATGATCCATTGAGGTATTTAAATTCCATTGGCTCATTTGGATTCATTTAATAGAGTAATTTACTAGTTTAATTTTTTTTTTTTTTGAGTTGGAGTCTCACTCTGTCGCTCAGGCTGTAGGGCAGTGGCACGCTCATGGCCACAGCAGCCTCGACCTGCTGGGTTCAGATGATCCTTCTGCCTCAACCTTCCAAGTAGCTGAAACTACAGACACACGCCAGCAAGCCTGACTAATTTTCTGATTTTATTGTAGAGATGGGGTCTCACCAAGTTGCCCAGGCTGGTCTCGAGCCCGTGGGTTCAAGCAATCCACTCACCCTGGCCTCCCAAAGTGCTGGGATTATAGGCATGAGCCACCGTGCTTGGCCTTATTTTGACAGGATTTATGTATTCCATATGACAGGATGGCCCGGAAGAGAGAGGTGGTGGGGCTGGAAGTCTGTGGAGGTTGCTTTGCCAAGGGCCAGGCATGAGAAAGTATGGCCAAGTGCTGTCCATGAAGGGTGCTTCCTCTGCAGTGACTATTTTCCATATAGTCATCTTTTGGACATTCCTACAAATGCAGAGATTCTTATTTACATTCTGCTAGGGGAGAAAAATGAGGCCCAGAGGGGTCTTCCTCTTGTAGGTTTTGTACCTTAGTGGCCATGGGCAGACTGAGATTCATGCCGCAGGCCGAGGCATCTTTCCACACATTGGCCATATGCTTGGTTGGGGCTCTCAAATTGCCTTTAAAAAGGGTGACTACAGTTTTGAAATGAAAATTTGGGATCCTTGGGCCAGTTCAGAATTTTTGTCATGATTTGTGAATTCATTTACATGAGAAGCTTTTACAAAGTTGTAAACATGAAATCAAATGGAAACTTGCATTTACTGAATCATCCTTATTGTAAAGAATTTAGCTGTGTAAACTCTCTGTGGTCCCAGGAAAAACAGCATGTACAGCACTCTTCTGGTATAGAGAATTCTTTTGCTTTCATGATGGAAAGGAGTGCTGTGAAATACAAGGCTGGGTGTAGTCCTGAAAAAAATGGATGACACTTTTTTGGCCCATTTGGAACATTTGCTTAGCCCGGTGATAGAGAGAGACTTGATGCAGTGTTTTCACAGGGCTGATTGAACGGACTCTGAAAGGAAGCCATCCGATTGTTGATTCCACACCACACAGAAACACGAGGTGGTGGGATGAGCAGTTTTTCCACACTTTAATATTTTCCAGGACGATAATGAAGGCCTTGCCCTTAGAGAACCCTGAGCCACCTAATAATTTATCATTCCAGACTCTTGAGAGGGAGAAATGGGAGGTTTATATCATTTAATAGAAGTCCTGGACCTGGAAAGGAGTTGAGGGCAGTTGTGGGAATGCGATCGGCAAGGTAAGGTAAGGGTCACACAGCACAGCTTTGATCTCTTGTGGGAAAATGTTGTGTTTGGTATCATTATTTCCAGCTCTGTTTTCAGAAAAGTTTCTGAAAAGCTTAGCTTTTGGGGGAGGACAGGAGAGAATGCTTTCAAGGAAGTCCTGAGTCAGCACAGGGGACATACTGTGTGCCATTCACGACATACTTTACTTTCATGAGTCAGATTGTCTTGGAGAGGAGGAAATCACAACTCAGATCAACTAACTTGCCCAGGATCTAGAATTTGAACTGTGATTCCTTTGATTCCAAAGCCCTTTCTACTACTTTGTGATGTGTCCTTGTGCTGAAATAATAGGAAATGAGAGGTAATCTGGATTGAGCTCATGGTATCAGCTACCTGTTCTGAAAAACTCTTGAGTACCCTTTATCTGTAGGCATTTGGGGAGAGGAACAATGCTGGCCAGAGAGGAGGAGTTGAGGGGGAAGATACCAGAGTTCCTCAGACTGCTTCTGTTTCATGGAAAGGGAATTTCATGGCATCTAGTCTCTGCTGGTTTGGAGAAGTGGGTCCTGAATTCATCTGCCACTAGTTACCCAGTGAAGGAAAACAGGAGAAATGTGGTAAACTAAAGGGGTATGGGATTCACAAAACAGTTTTTGTTTGTTTACTGGTTTCTTAATTTGGAACCAATATAAAAGTCCCAGCTTTAAATTTTTTTCCTGGGGAAAGGGACTAAAAATAAGCAAAACGAAATCCCAAACCCGTTATCATCTTCACATTGTATAAGAAGAGACATTTGACCAGGAACAGTGGCTCACGCCTGTCATCACAGCACTTTGGATGGCTGAGGCGGGAGGATTGCTTGAGGCCAGGAGTTTGAGACCATTGTGAGCAACACAGTGAGACCCTGTCTCTACAAAGAAGAAGAAGAGGAGGAGGAGGAGAGGAGGAGACATTTATAAGCCAAAAGAATAAATTAAAAGAAAACAGATACATAAAATACGATAACAGGACAGCCAAGAAAGGAACTGACACTTACCTATTACAAAATTAAGTTAGATTTAAAATATTTTGAATCAAGAAAACAAATTACAATGTACATTTCTTGTTGTTTATCAGTTTGGGTATTTTTATTTAGCAATGCAGCATCAGGAGAAGCTTGACCATCCAACTTGTTTTATGCTTTATTTTCTTTAATCACAGTTACTCTTGAGAGTTCATTTTGACAGGTATTTTGATGAAAACAGTATCAACAACTAATGTAATTTCACTCCATATGGAATATTCTGGTGGATGGCAAGAAGGGGAGTAAGAACAGTATTTAGACTTTTAGTTCTGTGGCCAAGTCAGGAAGACCACAGGGGTAACAGCTCTGGGGGATGATGGGTGAAGACTCCAGGAAGGGTCTACAAGGACCTGTCTGTCCTTGCTTTATATGTGGGGTGGAGATGGGGGCTGCACAGGACCCTGACTGCCTACTGTGGAAGAGGCAGGGATTTATTTGCGAGGGATGCTGGTAAAAACTTTTGTCGTGACTTGGACTGGTGTTTAGTAGAACTGCTCTTGTAAAGGAATTATCTTGTTTGGCTTCCAAGACAATTTAAAGGAGAAAGTGCAGACAAAGGTCCATTGTTTTCTCCAGGGCAGCTGTTTATTGCATTGGTTCTAAGGAGGGGTATGGGACGCCTGCCGGACTCAGGCCTAGGTGCTCAGATGTGGAGGTGGTCCTGCTGCTATGCCTGATCACCTTCTTTCTTCTGATTATCTTCTTTTATGCCTGATCTTTCTTGTGGGGACTTTTTACAAACTGCATTTTTCTCCAAGCAGTAAAAATCTTAGCTTCACCTCTACTTGGTCTCAGTGCTCGGGAGTTTTGGTGAATGCTGCGAGTGCCTGGAAACAGAAAATGAGCCTAAAAGCATCTTGGGAATTCCCCAACTCTCCTCTCTTTTTGTCCAAGGGAATGCTTACCTCTGCCTTTCCAGAGGCCACGCTGGGGGAAGTGTGTGTTTTGGCCTCTCTGGAGAAGGGCACACTAGCTTCCCTGGCCTGTTTACATTAGTTTGGTCCTTTCTGCCCTTGATTACAAATGAGGCCTCTGGTGGGGGATTTCCCTGCTTCCACAGAGGTCACTCCTTCCTTTTGACTTCGTTCTCAATTTTTCCACCTGGGGAAGAACTGCCTTAAAAAAAAAAAAATTCCTCCCTCTTTGTCTCAGACTTTTCCCAGTAAGTGGGTTAGTTCATAATCAGGAAGTAATTCATCTGTCTCCTGAAATTCCCTCCCACTGGGTTCTGTGACCATTAAACCTTTTCTCATTTGCTTGTCACTGCCGTAATTGTCAGCACTCTCCCTAAGAAAAGGAACAGTCTTTCAAGCCCAGAGTCTGAACTGCTTATCGGTGCTTGTTGAGCTGAAGTGTTTCTAGTCCTCAGGAATGGGTGTCTGACTCCTGGAGTAGAATGTAAACCCTTTGAGGCTAAGAGCTCCAAGTTCTTTCCTTCCCTTGCCCCCTAGTCTGTAGGTATGGCATGTGAGAGGAGAGTTGGATCCTATGGGGTGGTTGGCTACCAGTGGTCCAATTTGCTGCTGTGGTCACCTCATCTTTGTTCCCACCATCAGCCTGCTCACTTGGAATGCAGGCACATCCACCCCTCTCTGAGGATGACTTTTTTCTTGTGTGCTATGCAAGACTGCAGCTCACAGTAGAGGAAGGGAAAACTGGTTGCCCCTAGGGAACGATGGTAGAAGGCCTACTTCAGGCCTCTTGTTCTTTTATGGAAGATCCCTTTTCTTGTTCACTTGAACAGTCTTGCTATCAGAGTCTCTGGCACAAATGAAGAGGTCCTATTGGAAACCTTTTCTTTTTTTCGTTTTTTTTTGGGGGGAGTCGGAGTCTCACTCTGTCACCCAGGATGGAGGTTGGAGTGCAGTGGCACATTCGTGGGCATCACAGCCTCAACCTGCTGGGCTCAGGCGATCCTCCCACTTTAGCCTTCCAAGTAGTTGGAACTACAGGTGTGCACCACCATGCCCAGCTAATTTTTTTTTTTTAATTTATTGTAGTGACAAAGTCTTGGCATGTTGCCCAGGCTGGTCTTGACCCCCAGGGCTCAGGCAATCCTCTTGCCTCCACCTCCTAAAGTGCTGAGATTGCAGGCATGAGCCACCATGCCCAGCCATCTTTACTCTCTTAAAGGTTACTGTGGAAAGCTTAAGTGCACATTATTTGATGGTAACAACTTCACTCTCTTCACAGATTTCACACCCTTTGCAGAGTTTCTCTCTTGAATAATTCAGCTGAGTTAAATTTTTTAAAAAAATCAGTGAACTGTGTAGTGACTTCTTCAGTTCCTCCAGCAAAGAACCTCGTTTGGGTCTTTTGAATGTCCTTCCAGTTCCACGAATGATGCTCCATGGTACTAGTTCTCTGCCTTCATCCCATCCACCCTCTCCTTGATTTCTCAAGGTGTCTGTCTTGCCCCCAGAGATTCCTGCCTACCTTATCTTGTCATAAACTTAATCCCAGCTTCTGTTTGGTCAGAACACTATTCATTCTCTTTCTCTCTCTCCTTTCTTCCTTTCTTTACTGGAAAGTTAATGTTTGGCTTTTGGGCTTTAGTTCTAAGCCAGGTTTCAGATCAGACCTTGGTGCTGAGAATGGGCTTGTTTTCCTACATTATGTTGTTTCTATTTATATTTATGTCCTAGGCCTAAGAAGGGTTGTTGCTTCTATGTTGCTCCGAGATTTTAGTTCTGTGTCCTTTTTATCCATTTTGTTCCTTGATTAGTAATTTTTGTGTCCTCTTTAAGAATTGTTTTGCATCTCAAGGTCATGAAGATCGTCTTCCTAAGCTTCCTTCTGAATGCTTTCCTTCTTCAATGATAGTCTATTTACATTTTGATCTAGAATCCTATCTTTCAATCTCAACCATTGTTTTTTAGCTTGAATTACTTTGTCCCCAGCTTGTTCTCAGTTTAAGATTGCTTCTTTCTTTTTTCATCACCCATCTGCTGGCCTGTGCCATGGTCTTGTCTTCAGTTCCCTGTATGCTGTGCTTACCCCACTCCCACAGTTTTCCCTGCTAGCGTAGGTCAAAGAGGAAATATTTAATTTGTCTCTGCCAAACATTCTGGCTGTGTTGTTTTGCTTAAAAAGACATGCAGTAAACAGTTTTGATTCTTGGTCTTGGTGCTCTAGGGCAGATGTTTCTCCTATAATGGAGGTATTGTGGTCAGTTGGAAGGAGTGCTAGACTAGAGTTCAGAGAATTGGATTCTAATCCCTGCTGTGCTACTAATTTGTGGTGAAATCTTGCGCAAGTCACATTTCTGTTTCAAAAGGGACCTTATTTCATGATAAAGAAGACAGGACTCTGTGGATGTGAGATGGGAACCCAAAGAATAAGCCTGGAGGGTCCAGGAGAGATTAGACAGGCAAGAGGCAGAGAACCATTATCATGAGCATCATTAGTGGAACTGGAGGGAGCTCAAATGACCCCAAAACAGATGTATGTCGTCATATTGAAAAAGCATAATATGTGATTTAAAAAATGATGGAAATTCTCTGACAAGGTCTACTTCAGGAGATAACTGCCTCATCTATACCTGGGTTTGCTCTGGGTCCACACCTGTTTGCTGTCACCCTGGGATGTGGGAGGCTTGGCCTTTCATGGGTTCAATTCCAGAATTCTTCCTCCTACCTTCTTCCTCCTTCAGAAACCCAGGAATATTTGAAACTCAGCCCAGAGCTTCACCTGGCTTTGATTTTCCCATCATGTGGAGATTGGTCCTAGGAAGTTGTAGCTTCCAGAAGTCTAAATGTTTGCTAACATGTCCAAATTCCACATTGTTGATTGCTCTTTCTGTTCATGGCTGTGTTCCACTTCTTGTGCCCTGAAAGTTGTATGATTTGGTTCCAGCAAGGAACGGGAGGGTATTTGGGGGATCCTATCACCAGGAACTAGGAAATAAAAGGAGATGAAGAACTGAGAGATGCCTGTTGGTGTTCTTGAGAGTTAAGTATTTGAAGCCGCAAAATGGTTTAGCTTCTGCTTATTTAAATCACAACCTTCTTCCCCAACACAGATATACTCAGGCAGACCTGCATTTCTTCCTTAGCACCATCTCCTTCTGAAATGATTCTGGGATTTAATCAGATCTTGCCAGTTTATACTTTTATTTTCTGTTGAATATTTGCACTGGCTTCCTCTAGTGTAGAATGAATTGGACAGAGACAGTCTCCAAAGTCTTTTGCTTCCCTGTGGTCCTTTGTAAGGCAGACACTTTCCAAAAGAAATGCAGAGGGATGCTTGTCTTTGCAGGACTGGTGAAAAGGGGGACATGTGCTAACTGTTGCTGGGCCCAACCCTGGGATGCTCTCAGGCAACTTGCTAGAGACAGTCATGAAACTGGCTAGAATAGTTTGGGAAGCAGGGCTCCATAATAGACTCTGTATTCTCTGCAGTAGGCCTTCTCTGTTATTCTCCAATTCTTTATTTATCTTTAAGTTTTTGTGACATTTACCACAGTGTTCATGCCACATTTTTTTCCATAAGCCTGACTCCATCTTGACCCAACATCACCAGCGAGGGTGCCTTCTACATTTCTGGGGCTGTTTGAACTAGGTGATGTGGAACTCTGAGATCGTTTCTTCCCCTCCTTCCTTTCTTCCTTTTTCCTTCCAGGGTCTCACTCTGTCATCCAGGCTGGAGTGCAGCGGCACAGTCTTGACTCACCGTAGCCCCAAACTTCTGGGCACTCCTATCCAGCCAGCTCCAGGAGAACAGGCAGAGTGTTCTCTGTAGGCTCTGTAGATATGAATGCCAATAATATGCTATTGAATGAATGGTTTGATGTGGGACTTGATAAGAGTTGTGAGCCTGTGTCTGGCATTTGGTACTTTCTCTTATCCCATTTGGTCTTAAACTAAGTTGTCCTAGGCAGGTGACCCAACTGGTAACTGTTACATAATGCCCAATGTGTCCTCCCTGTCACTCTAGTTGTGGGTACTCATGGAACACCCTGGTTTCTGTTCCTAGGTAATTCAGTTCCCTCTCAGGTAGGTATTTTTCATATCCAACTCACATCCTCTTATTAATTAATTAATTAGAGTCAGGGTCTCACTCTGTTGCCCAGACTGGAGTGCGGTGGCACAATCATGGTTCACCACAGCCTGGACCTCCTGGGCTCAGGTGATTTTTCCACCTCAGCCTCCCAAGTAGTTGAGACGATAGGTGTGTGTCACCACACCCAGCTCATTTAATTTTTTTTTTTTTTGGTAGAGATAAGTCTTGCTATGTTGCCTAGGCTAGTTTTGGACTCCTGGGCTTAAGCAATCCTCCAGCCTCAGCCTCCCAAAATGTTGGGATAACAGATGTGAGCCATTGTACCTGGCTCTTGCATCCTCTTTAACTCCCATCTTTCTTTCCCTTTCTGTCCTATTTTACTTCTTACCTCAGGAAACATCCTCCTGGTCCCCTTTCCTCTTTGACTGTGGGTTAAAAGTTAGCCTTAATCATAGCTACAAGAACAAGAGTATTTCTTAAGTCATACATTTTGGAGTGGAAGTAGACAGTTTGAAGAATCAATGCCATCAGTCTTACTCTTGAGAATACCTTTTAAAATCCTCTAGAATAGCCATCTTTTTTTTTTTTTTTGAGTTGGAGTCTCTCTCCATTGCCCAGGGCTCATGGTCACCCCAGCATCACTCTGCTGGGCTCAGGATATCCTTCCACCTCAGCCGTTCAAGTAGCTGGAACTACAGGCGTGCACTTCCATGCCCAGCTAAATTTTTTTTATTTATTGTAGAGATGAGGTCTCGCCAAGTTGCCCAGGCTGGTCTCGAACCCATGGGCTCAGGCAGTCCTCTCACCTCATCCTCCCAAAAGTGCTGGAATTACAGGCTTGAGCCACCACGCCTGGCCCAGAATAGCCATTTTTAAATTATCTTGTCTTTCTTCCAGGATCATAACTTGAGATATATAAAAAATGATTAAATATTATTCCTCTTATGTTTTGTTTTATAGCTGGTATTTGCAGAGGTATTGTTTTGTATCTTTATTATATATAAACATCACTTTGGCCACGTTATTCAGTAGAGCTTATCTGGGCATCCAATTACCATGTCTGTTATTGTTTTCTATGGGAAAATGTCTTCCACTTATAAAAGTGAGCTCGGTGGCTCAGCCTGTACACCAGCACTTTGGGAGGCTGAGGCAAGTGGATTGCCCTGAGCCTGTGGGTTCAAGACCCAACCGGGCAACTTGGTGAGACCTCGTCTCTACAATAAATCAGAAAGTAGCCGGGCATGGTAGCATGCATCTATAGTTCCAGCTACTTGGAAGGCAGAGGTGGAAGGATCATATGAGCCCAGTAGGTCGAGGCTGTGGTGGCTGGGAGTGTGCCACTGCACTCCAGTCTGGGTGACAGAGTGAGACTCCAAATCAAAAAAAAAAAAAGTGACTAACGGATAAAGGAGTATTCAGTGAAGAAAAACACAGTCTGTTCACCCTCTGACTCCTGCTGGTGATGTTACTGTTGAAGGGGTTTGACTCTATTCCCATCACATGGAGAGGAAGACAGATGCTTCCAAGAGAAACTTGGAGCTAGGTCCGGTAACCTTGATCCTTTCCCACTGTGCTTGAGTCTCTAGGCTCAAGGTGCTAGAATGTCCACCTTTGCCTAAGCTCTTTTCTTTTTCTCACTGTGTCACTTCAAGAAATACTTGAGCTTAAAGGCTGATGAAGGTCCCCCACTTTGAAAACCTTGCTCTAATTATGACAGGATCACATTATTTAAATATGTTGTTTAGCTGGATTAATGGAGTTATCACCTTCCTTTTTTTTTAAAGTCAGGGTCTCACTCTGATGCTGACATTGGAGTGCGGTGGAAGATCACTGCTCACCACAGCCTTGACCTTCGTAGGTTTAGGTGATCCTTCTGCCATAGTCCCCTGAGTAGCTGAGTAGCATGTGCACCACCATGCCTGGCTAATTTTTTTGTTTTGTGTGGAGACAAGGTCTTACTTTGTTGCCCAGGCTGGTCTCAAACTCATGGGCTCAAGCAATCCTCCTGCCTTGGCGAAGTGCTGGAATTACAGGCGTGAGCTATTGTGCCCGGCCTTATTCCATTTTTGACTAGGAAATAATACATTCTTGTTGTGATGCTGTATCAAATTTTAAATGGAAAACTTCTAGTTTGAAGCTATGTGTATTTTGTGTAGGTTTATAAACTGCTAACCTATGAAAACTGAAGACATCCCAGAGCCCTGTGTATAAACTGCAGCAGCTCCTTGTGGAATGAACAGTTCAGGAAAATAGAATGACTTTTTGAATACAATTCCAAACAGTACTAGGTTCCAGGTGACTGAAAATTTCCTGTTAGGGTGGAAAAGCTTCTCCAGATGTTCTTGCCTGGGGACCAGCATGTATCATACTGTTCCAAAGAAGTACAGCCATAGCTGATTTTATCTTTCTTTGTCCTTTCTGTGGCACCCAGGGATGCTCTTGTTGAGTTCATCTTTGGTCTTTTATCTCTTTCAGAAACGTAGCAAGCATTTTTGATCTAGGTTTAGAAGTAAAGTCTGTGGCCATCGGGCAGGGTGAAACGAACAGTTCTTGTAAGCAGCAAATCTTTCGCCTTTGCTTCACTGGCACCAGACCGTAAGTAACTAAACTCACCAGCTGCAGGCCCTTCTTGTGCAATTTTGAGGTGAAGATGAGCGAAATCCCGGGGGCTGGGAGACAGACATGTGGCTACCAGAGAGATGACATCAGCGAGTTTACGGGTGCTGTGGCGGAAGGGGAGATTCCAGGTGCTTGGCCTTCTTCCTGCATGAGAGGTTGTCTGGAGCCACCCCAACCCTCTTGGCAACTGAGGCCTTTGCTTGGGAGAAGCCTTGTCTGTATCTCCTGCTGTCCCCATAGGGACCCAAAATTGGAAGGGGTCTTGCATCCTTGGCTGTGGGAACAAAGCTTTGAGGAATGAATAGATGTGTGTGTGTGTGTGTGTGTGTGTGTGTGTGTGTGTGTGTGTGTGTGTGTGTGTGTATTTTGTGTCCATGCTAACAACTGATAAGGTTTGCAAAATGGGGTTTGCATGTGAGGTGAGAGGGGAAAGCACTGTCTGGGTTTTATGGGATCTGTATTAGGAATTGCCCTTTTCTTGGAAAGGAAAGCAGTTTATGATTTAAATCACTTTTAAACTAAAATTATTTTATTATGATTTTCTTTGGATACTTTTAAGGTGGACACTTGTCATGCAACCAGAAGGCATTTCTAATATTACTCCTTTTCTGTTTTCTGCTCCTTATTATGCTTGTCCTCACACAGAGCCTCACAAGGCCACAATTTGGGGGCAAATGGGAGAAAGCACTTCTGCAGGGAAGATCTCCCCTTTGCTCAGCCTTGCTTGTGTACAGGCTCCTGGGAACTGTGGTAGGGCTTTCTGGGAAGTCTGCAACTAACAGTAGGACTGGAAAAAGCTTTATGACCTCTGAAGCATGACAGAGAGAATGGAGCTGGGAGGCTCTGGAGTCCAGAGCCCATCTGCTTCCCATTTTTGTTTTCCCATCAGGTGTTGGGCTCTCCCTCTGATTCTGCCCTCCTTTCCCAAGGCATGTTAGAAAATGAAGCCTGCTGCCCGGAAAGCAGGTGATGCCAAAGCTTTTACTAAGAGGATCAGACAGCCCCATCCCCAGGCCTGCTCTGCTTCTTTGTGACTGGAAACCTTAGGGTATCTCTAAGGCCCTTGCTCACATTCACGTGTAGCTGCTGCTCCTGGGAAGCCATCTGGGGCCAGCTCAGGCTTGTTCTGTTTGGGCGTCTTCCCACCACTGTGTTTTCCCCTCTTTTGGGTTTCACATCTGAGGCCCTTTGCAGCCTCTGAGCTGCCAGAGTTCTTGTTCCGAGAGCCCAGTGCCTCTCCTCTGGACCCAGGAAGCTGTGGGTAAGCTCTTGGTTTCCTTCTCAGCCGGGCACTTCTGGGAAGCCGTGTGCATTCCTTTCTGCCCAACTCTCAGCCTCTGGGGCTGTGTGGGGTGTGGTTGCTTCATGCCTCTGTGAGGAGGAATGCTGCAGCAGTTCCACTGAGACCAGCCACTGGAGGTAACCAGGAGCTTGAGGGCGAAATGGCCTTTGCTTGCAGTCCTGGAACCATGAGCTAGCTTTTTGTGGGATGTGATGAGGATTGATGATTATTTATTTTTAAATTTTAAAATCCTATAAAAGAAAGAGGTATTGATTTTTTAAAGACCTTTTCCAACTTGCTCTGTCTGCCTGCCACTCTGGAAGGGAGGGGGCAAGGAGAAAGATTGGTGCTCAGTTTCCTGTGATGCGTCTTTGGCTCTGGAGATCGGTGCAGCAGATACTTTCTGTGAGAAAGGAGCTTAGAGGCAGGTGAGAGAATCTGCCCCCCGGTCTCTGTATAACTGAGTGTCTTCCCTACCTGGTTATGGTGACACTCTGAATGGTTTGTGTAAGCATCCCCTGGCTCCTGAGGGCAGGTGCCGTCCTTAGCTGGCTTAAAATCTTTCGGAAGACACCTAGCATCATCCACTTCTGTAAAGTGGAAGGGGCCAAAGAGAGCATTATAAAGCAGGAAGGAGCATGCTAGATAGAAGTTGAGCCTGAGATGGAGCTCCTTGTCCTGGGTCTACCCAAGGGTATGTGCGTGCAGGTATGTGCTTGCATGTGTGTGTGTGCAACTGGAATGGAGAGTGGGAGTGAGCACTTCTAATAAACAGGAAAGGATAGTAAACTGGAGAGGCAATGAGGACGCTGGCTGTGGAGAGTGTGGAAATGGGTCTTTTTGCAGAGATGTGGCCCTGAACAGCCAGAGACCAGAAGTGGTGGGGAGGTGGGTTTAGACATGCTTAATTGTGCTTATGTTGCTAAGTACCTTGGATAAGAAGTCCAGGAATGCCTTCCTGCTGGTCTCCCCATGGCCCTCCCCATCCTGTACCCATAACATACCTGTGTGGCTCTTGCCTATCAGGGAGGTCCTGGCATAGGGTTCTGGGGCAGAGGCACTGGCCAGCCAGAGTCTCCACCTCCATGTTTGTTGGCTGCCTTAGGATGAGAAGCATCTTTGCAGCTGCCAGTTCTCGCTGACTTGGCCTGTGGAGGTGTCTGTGCCCTGGCAGGGTATGGGGCCCTTCTCATGGGTGCCCTCCCTCTTTGTGGCTTGAGAACAGATGGGGCTTAATTTGAAGCAGACCTCCCTCAAGGGTCCAGATCCGAAATGGATATTAAGATGACTACTAGTCTTGGCTCCTCTTCCGTCTGTGTCTCTTTCTGCTTTTTATCTTCCCATCACTGCCAGGCATCATGAGTAGCAGCTGCTATCACATGGACTGACCAGGACATTAAGAATGGAGCTAAATATAACTGTCGGCCGGCTGCTCTGATGAACTCAGGCTCGTCCTTAGAGAAGAGATGGATTTGAGCCTGTGGTGGAGGGTCCTTTCAACCAAACAGTGTGGGTGAAAGCAAGGAGGAACAGGTGGGAAGGTGCTGATTCTACCCCTTCCTCCTCCCCCTGCACCTCCAGCATTCCCTGTGAATTGTCAGAGGCTGGAGACCTTGTCTCTATAATGTCAAAAATTAACTGGTTGTGGTAGTGTGTGCCTGTAGTTCCAGCTACTTGGAAAGCTGAGGCAGAAGGATTACCTGAGCCTAGTGGGCCGACGCTGAGTGTGCCATTGCACTCCAGTCTGGGCAATAGAGTGAGACTCCAACTCAATAATAATAATAATAATAATAATAATAATAATATATATGAAAAGTATTGAATTGGGCTTCCTGGGAGACTGTGGCTTTCCAGCCATCAGGCAGACAGGTGATGCTTGTTGAATTTTTCAGTTTAACTGACATTGTGATGCAAATAATATGTAAAGCTTGTTTTCTGACCTGAAGGAATTTATAATTTATTGCTAGAGACAATATGTGTTGAACAATTAGAGAATGTAGATCTTAACTCTGTTAGTTTACTAACCATGAATGTATTTATAGTTCAGAACAAGAAAGTTGTGTCTTAAAAACCATAGAAAAATTTTCTTGGAGGAGGCAGGATTTTTCTGGTCTTTGATAGTTGAATCAACTTTATAAGCAAAAGAGAGGTAGAGATGTGTTTGTTCTGAACACGGAAGACAGTAAGCACACAGAGAATGAGGGACCCCATGGTCATTGCAGTGGCCTGCCTTGGAGTAGTGGGTGTGGCAGAGTGGGACCAGAAATGTGAACTCCGAAAGTCCTGTCTTGGTGCCTTGAGATGGGAAAGATGCCGTGAAAGTGGAATTTGTGGACATCTCTCTTGTAGACACAAGTAGGATAATTTTGGAGAGGACAGAGACTGGTAGTAAAGAGACCTGCTAAAGGGCATGGGAGGTCAGCCACAGGAATAAAGAGGAAGAGGGTGAATCCTAGAGAATATTCCACAGTAGAATAGGCAGAACCTAGTCATGGGATGTGAAGGATGAGGTTGAGGGGAAAGAGAGAGCACACCAGTTTCTGACCTGTGAGTGTTGTCCAGTGCTGATACGTTTGTGAAGTACTTCGCGCTTTTCAAAGCACTTTGCATTCAGCGAGTATCTCAGCATTGCCTGGGCTCTTATAGTTCACCCAGTCTGGCTTCATTTTACAGAAGGGGAGATTAGAGCCAAGAAAGGGGAAGGGACTATTTCTAGCTCCAGGACTTGCTATCTAGGACTTCTCTCTCCCAGGGCAATTTTAAGACAAGAGCAACATGGAGGAAAGCGTGGGGTCAGAGGAAAGTCTGTCTAGCTGGGTGGCATTGGGAATTACCAAACTCTCTGAGGCAAAGGAAACTTACTCAAAAGCAGTCAGACCATATCCAGGGTTCTACTCCTAAGAATTGCTTTGGAGAACCACAGACAAAGAAGATGGGCTCCGTGGGCTCTTCTAGTTTTAAAGTTCTTAAGAGTGCACAAAAATAATGTATATGGGCCGAACTCGGTGGCTCAGCCTATAATCCCAGAACTTTGGGAGGCCAAGGCGAGTGGATTGCCTGAGTCCGCAGGTTCGGTACCAACCTGGGCAACTTCACGAGACCTCGTCTCTATAAGTCAAGCTGGATATGGTAGTGCGCGCCTGTAGTTCCAGCTACTTGGAAAGCTGAGGTAGAAAGATCACCTGAGCGGGTCGACACTGAGTGTGCCACTGCACTCCAGCCTGGGCAATGGAATGAGACTCCAACTCAATAATAATAATATTAATAATAATAATAATATATATGAAAAGTATTGAACTGGGGGCTTCCTGGGAGACTGTGGCTGTCTCCAGCATGATGACTTTCTAAGGGAATTTTAGGAATAATTGGGCTCCACATGATTTTCACCTTGTGTGCTGACCACAGGACCTAATTGCTGAGGACATGATTTTGCTGCAGTGGCTGTAGCCAGTCATAACCAGCAGCCAAGGACTCAGTATTTGTGGAGTTAGGGCTCAGTTTGTGTTTTCTGCTTCCTTTCCCCACTTCCTCTTAAAATGCATGCTGGCTTCTGCGCTTGAATGAACACACACACACACACACACACACACACACACACACACACACACACACACACACATTCTCTCTCCGCCCTTCTCTTTTGTCTCCCTCCTTTTTTTCCTCTACTTCACTTTTCTTGTCTCATACTTCATCTTTCATCTCTGTGCTTTCCACTTTTGTCTGTTTCGTTGTCCAGTTGACTTCCTGTGTCAGAGCAGCTTCCCCTCTTGTTTAAACTCAGACTTGACTACAGCAGAGCACCTTGAATATTCTGTTTTGTCTGTGTTTCTTGATGTGGTGACTGGCACTCAGCGATCCAAGCTCGAATCTGGAAGTTGTTCTGGATCCTTCCTCACCCCCACAGCCAGTTGTCCTCCAAGTTCTTGTTTCCTATTAAAAGAGCTCTTGATCCTCCCTCCTTGTTTCCATTCTTACCGCCTCACAGAGCAGCAGGAGAAGCAGAGGGGATCATGGTCAAAGAAAGAAAAGTAGAGACAGGAGTCACCTTTAGCATGAGGGTCACCTTCAGTGTCCTCAGAAGCATTTTGAGCAGTGTCCTCTTGTAGTTTGTGTCCCGACCCTCAGCTTCCCCACAGATACAGCTGTACTAGGGCCAAACTGGAGAAGCGCGGCGTCTTGGGAGATAGGAAATCTCTGCTTTGCCTGGTGACCGGGCTTCTAGACAGTTCTAATGTGCAGCCATAACTGCTGAGTTATGTTGTTAAGGTGGGCAGCTCTGTGTCCAGGCAACTTCTAGAAGAGGAAGTAACATTCACGAGGCTGAAGTGAGGCTCTCTCTGTGTCCTCCTTCTAGGGTCTCATTGTCTTTCTGCTCCTCTATTTGCTTTCCATCTCTGATCCAGCCATTGTTGGTAGGAGCAGCTCTCTTCCTAAAGGTTCTCAAGGTGATAAACTTCATAGTGCCCTTAGTTTGGTCTGAATGGCCATGTCCTTGGGGTCTATTCCAAGTTCTATATTCAGCTGTTGGGGTCTGTTTCTCACATGTTCCTCTTTCTCTCCATAGGGATTTAAGGAGGAAATGGACTCCCTGAATAGTAGAGGAGGAAGGTTTGTAGGCTGGTGAATTGTTATCTGGAAGGTCTGTCCCATTCCTTCCTGCCCCTCAGAGCAGCAGGTGAAGTCTGATGTAGTTGAGCTGTCTCCTTGGAGCCATCTTTGATAAAACAGAGATAAGTAGTTCACTCTTCAGAAGCTTGCTGAGACAGTCTCACTTATTAAAACAACAACAAAATAGAAACCCCCTCAAGCCTCCAAATCCCAACCAAAAGTCTCATTTTTGCCTCTGATAACTCTCACTCTTTCTCTGGGTTTCTGACCCTCTGTGACTGGCTGGTGGCTATGCTTCTGCTGACTGTGTCTGGAGAAATTCCGAGTCTGAAGGAAACATGATTTAATGAAAGCAGTGGTGACTCAGCAACTGTCTTGGGAGTATTTAGAGTCAAGCCTCACTTTGCCTAATTTTCCCTGGGTACGCTTTCCCTCTTTACCCCCTGTGGGCCTTTTCCTTAGAAGAGATGTGTCATGCATCACTGATGGTAGATGTTATCTGCATTGATAACAGTGGCTATAATCTTTCATTACCTTCAGGATGACTGAGAAATGGGTTGACTTCCTTTGTCTGTTCTGGTTTGAGGTAAGGCCCTGTCTCCCAGTTTTAGCCTCTGGAGTCCCAGAGGGAGAAGGAAGTCTTCTCCTGGCATTTGCTGTGCTGGGGACAGTAGCGTTTGACCCTTTGTTCTTTTTCACTCTGCCATTCTCCGGGCAGTCATTAGCAGTGTCAGTCAGCCAGTTACATGGGGTATAGGCAACCATGTTAGCCCAGGGCAAGGAGGCCCAGACACTGAGGGAGTAAAATGCTTTCTGAATTCTTTCTTTCTTTCAAATTCAAAAGGCTAAGTGGTGCTCAGATATGTCCCTTGACATCCCTGGGAGTAATGCTTTGGAATTCCCCCAAATTTGCCATTCTCAAATGTCCAAACAAGCTTCTTCCTATTTCTGTCCGTCAGGATCTTAAATTGCTCTCTTTTCTCCCCCACATTCCTTTATTTTTCCTCTCATCATCTCATCCATCTTCCCTTCCTTGCATCCGGGTCTAATTTATCCCTCGGTTGCATAGTTGTTCGATGTTGATCTGTAAGTGAATGAACATTTGTGAGCACCTCTTAACGCAAAGGCAAATTAGTTCTCTTCTGCATAAAAATAATTCAGTGCATGGATTATTAAGAAAGGAACTATGACCGGGCTCGGCTCAGTGGCTCAGCCTGTAATCCCAGCACTTTGGGAGGCTGAGGTGAGTGGATTGCCTGAGCCTGTGGGTTCAAGACCTGCCCAGGCAACTTGGTGAGACCTCGTCTCTACAATAAATAAAAAATTAGCCGGGTGTGGTAGTGCGCGCGCCTATAGTTCCGGCTACTTGGAAGGCTGAGGCGGATGGCCGGAGCCCAGCAGATCGAAGCTGGGTTGGCCATGAGTGTGCCACTGCACTCCAGCCTGGGTGACAGAGTGAGACTCTAACTCAAAAAAAAAAAAAGAAAGAAAATTCTAGGTTCTTAACTTGGGGGAAAAAAAAAAAGGCTAGTTTTAAAAATGGCATTTTCTTGCTATAGGATGCTGGGGTTTATTTAGTATGACACTCATCTGTAAACCAGGACCATCTTCCATGTTCCCTAGGACAAGAACTAGATGCTGAAGGGTCACTGCTTGTCTCTCAGGAATTCGTAAGTCCTCAGAGGAAGCATCATAGTTTCCCATTACAGATTACAGGAGATAAGCTGGCATGTATATATCCCAGCGATGCCTAAAGAAGCTGAAATTTTGCATTCCTACTATCGAATGTTTCAGTTGTAGCATTTAAGCCCAAGGTCTTGCTCACAAACAGTTATCAGATGACAGCCTAGTATAGAAGGTTAAAGACCCACAAGAATTCACCCTGATAGTTAAAAATATCACTTTGTGATTCTGACCTTGGCGAACCATGGTTTGAGAAGATGATGGGTAAGAATTGTTTGGATTCCCGAGCAGCTCTATGGCCTTGCTAAAGCTTGAATGGTCAGAACCCCGGTTGTAAGGTTTTGATGTAACTAGCAGGAAGGGCAAAGGGCAGACCTGGAAGCTGTCTCTTTTTTCTGTGAACATTCTTTATGTCACCTATCCAAGAGTTTCCCCAGAGATGACTCCATGGGGATAAACATAGTAGTTTTCTATCTTTCTGTTCTCAGGAGGACTTACAGCCTCATAAGCAGACATGCTATCTCGTTTATCAGTTTAAGGGACTCTACACATTTGATTTTCTTTTTTTCTTTCAGTGTATTTGCCTGAAATGTTATTCAAGAGTCTGTTTACCCTTGGGTTTGCAAATATAGTGTGTGTCTCCTGAAACACTTTTGCTCTAAACAGAATAGAGCAGAGTAGCTCCTGGGCTCCATTTGATCTGGGCTCTGTATTTCATCATTTAAAATCAAAAGCACATTGACTCATCAGTTGACTCATACTGAACCTTTCCTCAAGTCTTTTTCACTTATACCATCTTCATCCTGTTGTTGTGTAGTTTTTTTTCTAAACTTAACTGTAAAATTACATATTTTACCCTTTAAAAATTTTATCTTGCCGGGCGCAGTGGCTCACGCCTGTAATCCCAGCACTTTGGGAGGCAGAGGCAAGAGGATTGACTGAGTCTAGGGTTTCAAGACCAGCCTGGGAAACTTGGCAAGACCTTGTCTCTCTACAATAAATCAAAAAAATTAGCCAGGTGTGGTGGTGCACGCCTGTGCTTCCAGCTACTTGGAAGGCTATTGTGGAAGGATCACCTGAGTCCCGCAGGTCAAGACTGTGGTGGCCGTGAGCATGCCACTGGACTCCAGCCTGGGCAAAGAGTGAGACTCCTACTCAAAAAAAATTTTTTTAATCTTGCTATACTTAACCTATGGTTCCAGTTTGTGGACGCTTTTTTCTCTGGTTATCTCTTGTTCGTTAATTATCCCTCCCAATTAACTTGTCATATGCATATTTGATAAGTGTATCTTATCCAAGACACTTGATAAAAAGAGTAACCATAATGAGATCTAGAACAAATGGGAAAATAAAAGAATATTACAGGCCAGTGTCCCTGGTGAACATAGACACAAAAATCCTCAACAAAATACTAGCAAACCAAATTCAACAACACATTAAGACGATCATGGGATTTATCCCTGGAATACAAAGAGGGTTCAACATATACACATCAATACATGTGATAAAACAGATGGGAAGTGTCCAGGCTTCTAGGAGTTCCAGAGCTTTTCTTCCTGGTTGATATCACTCCATTTCACAGCACTGTTCAGCCCAACTGCCCAGAGTTACCATTCCATCCTCCAGCTGCCTGTGTATCTCTGTTTTATCCACAAAATCAGGAGAGATGTTTTTGAAGTCCAGATAAATTATATCCCTGGCAATCTTTGCTATATGTGTGTGTGCATGTGTGAGAGTGTTTATTTGTGTGATATATAATATATATCATATACAAATATATATTGTGTAAATATGTATGCATTTTATTTTTCAAATCCCCAAGTTGTTATTATGGATCACTTCCTAACTGTTGGTGAGTGTTTTACATGTATTACCTCCTTTATTCTCCACAATAATTATGTAATAATATCATTAAATAAAAGTAATGATATTTTTTGGTATGACTTGTACTTAACCTTCAGTGATCAGTGCTCCTTCTCCAAGTCTTTGGCACTTTTTATATACTTTGTTCTGGAGTTTTACCTATAATATTGTTTATTTAATAAATTTTTTTGAGTGCATGCTATGTACAGAGAAAGTCCTGCATTAGAACTTGTTGGAAATTCAAAGATGAATAAGCTCAGAAGAGCTTTTGTGTAATTAAAAACATGAGGGAATGAACAATGGCTTGGTGGGGCAAGGAGGGAAAACAAAAGAACAACAAGAATAGTCCTTAGTGGGAATGGAATGCTGAAACTAGCCCACCTGCAAAGTTCTAAATGGAAACCTTTAGAAGTCATCATGGTGGTATGATCCATGTTAGACTTTCTTCACAAGGATGGGAAGCATGATAGGTTTTTGTTTTTTTGTTTTTTTGTTTTTGAGTTGCAGTCTCACTCTGTCACCCAGGCTGGAGTGCAGTGGCGCACTCAACGGTCACCATAGCCTCGACCAGCTGGGCTTAGGTGATCCTTCCATCTCAGCCTTCCAAGTGGCTGGAACTACAGGCGTGAGCTATTGTGCCCAGCTAATTTTTTTTTTTAATTTGTTGTAGAGATGAGGTCTTACCAAGTTGCCCAGGCTGGTCTTGAATCCCCAGGCTCAGGCAATCTCTCGCCTCTACCTCCTAAAGTGCTGGGATTACAGGCTTAAGTCACCGCACCTGGCCAACTGACAGATTTAAATCCTACCTCAATACCTTGCTGGAGTGTCTCCCTGAGTTTGAGGTGAAGGAAGCAGGTTGCTTGAAATAATTTGAAGTCTTTTAAAAAAGATGTTAGTGGCCAAGCTCGGTGGCTCAGCCCGTAATCCTAGTACTTTGGGAGGCCGAGGCGAGTGGATTGTCTGAGCCCGTGGGTTCGAGACCAGCCTGGGCAACCTGGTGAGACCTCATCTCTACAATAAATAAAAACTTAGCTGGGCGTGGTAGTGCGCGCCTGTAGTTCTGGCTACTTGGAAGGCTGAGGTGGAAGGATCACCAGAGTCCAGCAGGTTGAGGCTGCAGTGGCCGGAAGGCGTGCCACTGCCCTCCAGTCTGGGTGACAGAGTGAGACTACAACTCAAAAGTAAAAGTAAAAATAAAAATAAAAATAAAAAAGATGTTAGTAAACTTTCAGTTAAAAGATAAGTAAGTTTTGGTGATCTAATGTACAGTGTGTTGACTATAGTAATAAGACTATATTTTTTACTTTCAATTTGCTAAGAATGTAGGATTATTATTATTATTTTAATGTAAGTTTTAAAAAAATGATGAAATGGGATCTTGCCATGTTGGCCAGCCTGGTCTCAAACTTCTGGCCAAGAGAGTAGGTTTTAGGTGATACCATCCTCCCATGCATACACAAAATGGTAGCTTTGTGGTAGTGAATGTTTTAATTTGATTGTGGTATTCAATTCATATTTGATTGTGGTATTCATTTCACATTGTCTAAAATATATCAAATCATCATGTTGTATACTTTGAATATATACCTCAATAAAACTGAAAAAAATTTAAAAATTATTAAAAATATGTGTTTATTTTTATATGTATGATTCATCTGTGAGTATTCATGTACTTGTCATTCAGCTTAAGAAAGAAAACATTGCCATTAGCTTTGAAATCTTTTGTATGCCGTTACCAATAATTGCCTTAATTTAAGAAAATAAATATATGTTAAATTGTAGAAGTGAAATAGTAGCATATAGAGTATTTAGAACATAGTAAAAAGAAAAAAGTTGCTAATGTGATTTTTGTTTGATATGATTTCTTTTTTACTTCCGTATGTTTTTACATTCTGGTGTAGTTATAGCTTTGTCATGAATATTAGCATATCTGATACTATTAAAGTCTTCATACTCTCTATTTGAAGTCAGTTAATTTTTAAATAGAAACATATGCATTGTAAATTCAAAAGACACAACAAGGTACAAAAAGTTGAAAATAAGTCTTCCTCCTACCTTCTCTTCTCTCCTTAGAACCATCTTGTAGTCTATATTCATCTCTTATAATGGCTGCACAATAGTCTGGTGCATTTTTCAGACTGTGGGTCATAATCCATTAATGGGTCAGGAAATCATTTTAGTGAATCCCTGCGAGCTTTGTTCATTTTTTTAATGAAGTAGACTAGGATTGCAAATAGAGTGCATCACACATAGTAAAGATAAGTATTGTTTTGAGAAACCTTTTTGGCTCAGCTTTTTATACACACTTACACATACACACACACCTTTTCACACTTGCACACACTGGATGACAATATAAAATGTATGTTTTTACTGTGGTTTGTGGTAAAAGAAAACACTTGAAAATGACAAATTTAGCAATGAAGATTGTTTCTCTTTTTTATTGTTATAAATTATACCAGGAATATGCATTTATTCCTCATACTTAGGTATTTTCTCTTAGGATACTCTCCAAGTGTGAGGTCACTGAGTCAAAGGATATGATAAGTTTAATGGATAAACTACTTTTTAAAAGCTATACCTGTTTACTATTTGATAAATGTCAACTGTGCCTTGTTCAGCATAGGTTATTTTCATTTTAACACAGACTTTTTCCTATTGTTTATATATGTGGTTTTTTTTTGTTAACAAAAAGGGATGATTTATTACTTTACCCTCTCAAGTAACATAAAGCGAACATTTCCTTATATTACTGAATATTCTTATACAGCAGTGATTCTCATTCTGGGAGCAACTTTTCTTGGTGTAGGATATGTAGAGGACTACTTCAGTGCTTCCCAAGGTTTAGTCATTCTTACATACCTTTTTGACTTTTCTTATAACCATGTACTGCATATACTTTTATTTATTTATTTTTAAATTGACTTTTTAAAAACTTTTTTTTTTTTTGAGTTAGAGTCTTACTCCGTTGCCCAGACTAGAGTGCAGTGGCATGCTCATGGCTACCCCAGCGTTGACCTGCCAGAGATCCTTCCGCCTCAGCCTTCCAAGTAGCTGAAACTACAGGCATGCACTACCACGCCTGGCTAATCTTTTTGATTTATTATAGAGATGAGATCTCGCCAAGTTGCCCGGGCTGGTCTCAAACCCGCGGGCTCAGGCAATCCACTTGCCTTGGCCTCCCAAAGTGCTGGGATTACAGGCTGAGCCACTGAGCCTGGCCAATTTTTTTTTTTTTTTTTGAAACAGTCTCGCCCTGTTGCACAGGCTGGAGTGCAGTTGCACGCTCATGGCCACCGCAGCCTGCGCCTGCTGGGCTCAGGCGATCCTTCCGCCTCAGCCTTTCAAGTAGCTGGAACTACAGGCATGCACCACCACACCCGGCTAAATTTTTGATTTATTGTAGAGATGAGAGGTCTTGCCATGTTGCTCTGGCTGGTCTCGAACCCCTGAACTCAAGTAATCCTCTCGCTTTGGCCTCCCAAAGGGCTAGGGTTATAGGCATGAGCTACCCCGCCTGGCCTTTATAAACTTTTTATTGAAATAATTTTAGACTTACAGGAAAATGGCAAAGAGAGTACAAGTTCCCCTCATCTTCTGTAACTATGGAACAATTATAAAACCTAACACATTAACATTGATATAGACTTAATTTGGATTCCATTAGTTTTTCCCATTAAACTGTTTTTCTTTTTTTTAATGACTTTTTTTTTGCTAAAACTAATTTTTAAAAAATTATTTTATTTTAAATATGTCAGGTGCAATTTAGGGTTAGGTAGGCAAATGTTCATTATGCAGGTACCCTTGGTGATGAGGTGTGCTCCTCCCTCCCTGGGCAGTTTCCCACTACTACCAATCCCTTTCTTATAGTATTTTGATAGTTGTTCAAGGTCCACTTATGAGTGAAAACATGTATACTAGGTTCTTTGTTTCTGTAATAAATCACTCAGTATTATAGCCTCTAAGTTCATCCAAGTTGTTGCGAAGTTCATAATTTTGTCCTTCTTTATGGCTGCATAATAGTCCATTGTGTATATGTGCCACATTTTAAAAATCTAGTCCTCTTTTGATGGGCAGTACGGTTGGTTCCATCTTTTTGCTATTGTAAATAATGCTGTAATAAACATGCACGTGCAGGTATCTTTTTCATAGAGTGATTTGAGTTCCTCCAGGTATATTCCCAGTAGGGGGATTGCGAGTTGTATGGGAGGTCGATTTTTAGATCTTTTAGGAATCACCACACTGTTTTCCATAGAGGCTGTACTAGTTTACACTCCCACTGACAGAAGTGTTCCCTTTTTGCCACATCCTCTCCAGCATCTGTTGTTTTTTGAGTTATTGATGATGGCCATCCTGACTGGAGTTAGGTGGTATCTCAGTGTGGTTTTGATTTGTATTTCTTTGATGATTAGTGAGGCTGAACATTTTTCCATGTATCTGTTGGCTGCTTGTATGTCTTCTTTTGAGAAGTGTCTATTCGTATCTTTTGCCCGCTTTGTAATGGAGCTGTTCGTTTTTTTCTTTTTGACACATTTGAGTTCCTTGTAGATCCTAGATGTTATTAAGCCTTTGTCAGGTATACAGTTGGCAAATATTTTTTCTCAGTCTGTGGGCTGTCTCCCTGCTCTCTCAATGGTTTCTTTGGCTTTGAAGAAGCTTGTCAGTTTGATGAGGTCCCACTTGTCTCTTATCTCTTATGGCATGGACTCTTGGGGTTTTGATCAGGAATTGGTTGCCAGTTCCAATTTCCATAAGGGTGTCTTCTGCATTTTCTAAGGTTCTTATTGTTTGAGGTTTTACATTTAGGTCTTTGATCCATTTAGAGTTGATTTTTGTGTATGGTGATAGGGGGTGGGGTCTTCTGCATGTGATCAGTCAGTTTTCCCAGCACCATCTACTGAATAGGTTCTCCTCTCCCCAGTGGTTGGTGATGGAGGCTTTGTCGCTTCTGGAATTTCTATCTTGTTCCCTTGGTCTCTATGCTTGTTCTTGTATCAATACCAGGCTGTGTTGATTACTGTAGCTTTATAATAAATTTTAAAGTCTAGGAAGGTGATGCCTCCCAGTTTTTTTTTTTTTTGGTGGTGGAAATGAGCTCTCACCAAGTTGCCCAGGTTGGTCTTGAAGTCTTCTCGCCTCCACCTCCCACAGTGCTGGGATTATAGGTGTGTGCTACTGCACCTGGCCCTGGTTAGGTATTTTGTAGAATGTCCCTCAAGTTGGCTTTGCTTGATGTTTGCACATAATTAGATTGAGGCTATGGATTTTTGGAGAGAGCACCACAGAGGTGAAATGTTCTTCTCAGTGCATCATATCTGGTGTAAATGATGTCAATATGTCTTTACTAGTAGCGTTATCATTAATCACTTGATTAAGGTGTTGTCTGCCAATTTCTCTACTATGAAGTTAACTATTTTTGCCTTTGTAGTTAATAAATATTCTGGGAGAGAGAATTTGAAGCTATACAAATATCTTATTTCTCCTTAAACTTTATACATTACAAAATAAAACTAAAAGCAAACAAAACACATACCTTCTTTGGTATTGGTCTAATCAATGAGATCAGACATAATGGGGCTAATAGCTGGCTATCTTTGTTCTTATGCACATTAAGATAAATAGTACTAAAAATTTAAGAAATGTTTGTTCATATAACACTTATAATAATCTTATATACATACCACACGTTGGAAATTCTGAACTACTCTGAGGTGCTAAGTGTCAAATGGTTTAGATTCTGTGATGACATTAATGATGCCCTTATTATTTGGATTGATTAGTTGGTTGGTTGGTTTTATTTGTTCATTCACTAAAAATTTATTAATTGTACAGAGTCCTAAACTAGGATTCCGAGTTAAGACATAGTTCTTAGCCTTGAAAGATTATTACAGCCTAGCAAGAGAATTAAGCCATATAAGTCTTGGTGTACTAAAATAAAAGAAAGTGAGGTATGATTGACACTGGAATGCTAGACTGAGTGAAGTGTACTGGGGGTAGGGGTAGAGAATCTGTCTAGCCAGGGAGAATTAGGGGAGCTAGGATGGAGGAAGTGACATGATCTGGGCTCATGCTTCCCACAGCATTGCCCAGATCTTGTTCTGAGGGGTACTTCTTTCCCAGGTTAACGATATTTTCTGGTTAGATCGTGAAAAAACAGTTTCAGTCCACATTCCTCTTAGTCTCCCATCTCTTTCCCTCCACTTTGTACTCTACCTTCCCTGTAAGTTAGTCGTAACAGGTTAAGATTGTGGTTGAACTTGGAGTTCAAAGCCAGGTAAGCCTGAAAAGCGTACTCTGGAAGGGTAAAATGGTGCTTTACAGTAGGGTTCTAGGATATTGCCTTCTTGGTCCAGTCTTTCCTAGCTTCAAGGTTGTATTTATGTCGCCCAGTGTTAAAATGCTCGGACTTAAAGATGGACAGTGGTCAGAGGCCTGTGGGTTTGAGAGTTTTCAGAAAATTGGCTCCTATATGAACTTTATGACAGATATTCCAAGAGACTGAATGAAGCCATGAACCTCTGTGTCCTGGTGATCTGAACCTCGAGCTTCATATGGAGGGCTGTGAGCAGAGTGAAGGTGAACTGGGGCCGGATGACTGGCAGGCTGAAGGACAACCTTCAACCCTGCATGAAGGTGTGTAGGAGCTGCCTCATGACAGGGCTGTGGGATTTAGGATAATTACAGGCTGATCTCCACACTTCTCTAGTTCAGAGCTTAGGGTCAGGAGTGGGGTGGTGATGGGAGAGGCGGGAAGTTTAGGGCAGGAGTAAGGACCTGGGAGAATTTTCTATCATAAAACACGAGTTGAGGACTTGAGCATGGAACGGGCATGTCTCTGTTTTCCTAGGAAGGGTATGCAAGCAAAGTATGTGTGGCAGTGGCCAACACACCAGAGGGCCTACCAGATGTGGCTCCCAGGTGGACGGGGGCTGGGATTGCCATCTGGAGGGAAATAATATGAAGAATCCAAGCAGAGACTGCTTGATTTGCAGTAGACAGTTTGTCCTCCAAGAGCACTTAGATTTTGCTAGGTCTTCTCTTTGTAAAGGTAGCTTTGTCTCAAACTGATGACTAGGAGTGAGTCCCTGGCAGAGCCTCCATCTTCTTCCAGGCACTACACAGACCATTTCCTCATCCCCTCATAAAGGTGCATTGGGTACCTTTCTTCTCTCTCAAGCCTTCCTTAGCAGGAAGCTGAGTCTCCTATTTTTTTTTCTCTAGGAAAGGCTGCCTTTTATTTTTTAATTTATTTATTTATTGTAGAGATGAGGTCTTGCAAAGTTGCCTGGGCTGATCTCGAACCCGCGGGCGCAGGCAAACCACTTGCCTCGGACTCCCAAAGTGCTGGGATTATAGGCTGAGCCACCAAGCCTGGCCTTTTACATTTTTAAAAAATTTCTTTTATTTTAAAGATGTGGGGTACATTTCAGGGTTAGGTACATAAGTGGTCATCGTACAGGTGAAGTGAAGTTTGGGCCTCCCATCGGTCCTCACATCGCCTGGTTTGAGATCTGGTACCCTTATTAGTGTTGTATGCTCCTCCCTTCCTGGCGGTGACCCACTGCTGCCAACCCCTTTCATGTTATATTATGATAAATGTTCAGGGTCCGCTTACGAGTGAGAGCATGTGGTACTTAGTTCTTTGTTTCTGTGACAGATCACTGAGTATGATGGACTCTAAATCCATCCAAGTTGCTGCGAAGTCCATAATTTTTTCCTTCTTTATAGCTGCATAATATTCCATTGTGTACATGTACCACATTTTTTTTAACCAGTCCACTTTTGATGGGCAGCAACGTTGGTTCCATGCTTTTGCTATTATGAATAGTGTTGTAATAGAAATGCATGTGCAGGTATCCTTTTTTGTAGAATTATTTCAGTTCCTCTGGGTATAGGCCTAGAATGCAGATCGCTGGGTTGTATGGAAAATCAATTTTTAAATTTTTTAGAAATTGCCACACTGTTTTGCACAGAGGTTGTATTAGTTTACATTCCTACCAACAGTATAGAAGTGTTCCCTTTTTCCCACACCAAAAGGTTGCCTTTTATTAGTGATGGTCTTCTGTCAGATCCCAGGCCGATAACTCTGGAGCCTCTGGCAGGAGCTCTGCTCAGAGGTTTGGATATAGACTCTGTAGCCCCTGGAAGCAGGAAGTCTTTCTGCTGCTTTGGACTTATTCAGAAAGCAGTAGGACTGGGTGACTGCGGTAGAGCATTCAAGCTAGAAGGACCCTTGAAGGATAGTTATATATTTTGTAACTACTTGGGAAGCTGAAGTGGAAGGATTGCTTGAGCCCAGAGGTCAAGGGTGCGGTGAGCCAGAATTGTGCCACTGTACTCCAGCCTGGGTGACAGAGTGATACCCTGCCTTAAAAAAAGAAAACAAAAGAAAAGAGAAGAAAAAAGAAAAGAAAAGAATTACTTTACAGAGGAGGTGATGACTGAGTTGGACCTTGAAGGCAGTGAGACCTTATTAGTGGGAGAAGGAGAGGCAATCAGGTAAAGGTAACAGGATGAGCAGTGGAGGGAGGGAAAGAAGAATGCAGACCATTTTCAAAGCGCCAGACAGCGTGCTGTGTTTGTGCCCATAATGGGGTGGTGGCATCGCGGGAGATGTGGGCAGGAGACGAAGCCAGAAGGATTTCAGATTTTGGTGGTAATGTCGGTCATAATGGGGGCTGGGCTTAGTCCCACTGTGGTTGCTGTTATTTAGGCCTTCATTATTTTTCCCTCAGACAGTAGTTTTCAAAAAGTTTTCTAGTAGACACTCTCACTGCTGCCCTGCCTGTTGTGCCCTTCACAATGTATCACAATGTATCACAATTTACCCCTTAGTAAATTGGCTTTTCTTAATTTAAAAAAAAAGTTTAGTAATAGAACTCTTTTGAAAAACATTTTCAACCTATCCCCAAATGATAAAACATGGGGTTTTTTTGGTATTTTTAGTAAAAATGTATTTTTTTTGCAAGCACAGTGGCCTGCACAATGGAGGTGAGATATGATGTCTTTTGTCCCTGAATGGAGCTGTTGACCTGAGAGAACACAGTCTTCGTGGGAGTTGGGCCATTCCTGCCACACGGTCTGGCAGTGACACGGTGGTGAGGCAGGCCTGTGAGTGGGCACTGGTAACAGGAGCAGTTGTAAAGCCCTGGAGGGCAGCCCCAGGAGAGCGACCTTACGAGAAAAGTTTGGGAAACAAACCACAGGGAGACTTTACGGGAATTTTTGGTTGAGCCCACAGGCAAGACACATAAGGAAAAGAGATGTAATTATAGTTTGTAAGTCTATGAAAAGATGCAATGAGTGACACGAAATCGCTGTTCTCAGTTTATTCTTCCTGTAGGGCAGGAAGAAATGGCTTTTTATGCATTCATTCAACAGATATTTATTGAATGTCAGCTGGGCCCTAAGTGCAGGGAATATGGTGGTGAGCAAAATAGCCAAGGTTCCTGCTCTGGGAAGACAGAGATTAAGCGAATAATTGCATAAATGCATAATGACATCTCATGGTGAGTGCTGTGAAGGATAAGTGTGGGAGCCTCATTTAGACTGGAGGATGGTTCATGGAAGTCGAGAGGTGGGAGAGTCAAGTTGAGGCAAGGTGAGTAAGAGTTATCCAGGGTAGAAGAGTGTTCCAGGCAAAGGGAAACAGCCTGGGAAGAATCTGGCATTCTGGGGAAACTAAAAGAAGTTCTATGTGCCTGGTGCACAGATAGGAAAGGGCAGGAAGTGTGCTGAGGGAAGGCAGGAGGAGAGTCATGCTGGGCCTTGTAGGGCCTGGTAAGAACTTAGATTTTATTCTAAGTGCATTGGGAAGTCACTGAAGTGTGTTAAGCAGGAAATTACTTGATTTGGTGTAAAATGGTGATTCAGACAGCTCTGTGGAAAATAGATTTGTGAAGGCAGGAGTGGAAGCTGGAGCAATTAGGAGCTTTTGCAATAAATAAGGTGAGAAATGGGTCAAATGGAGGTGGATAAAATGGACAGATAGAAGATATATTTGGGAGCTGGGAGCAATGACTCATATTTGTAATCCCAGCACTTTGAGAAGCTGAGATGAGAAGATCAAGAGATTGAAGAGGAGCTTGAGACCAGCCTGAGTATCAAAGAAAGACCCTGTCTCTACCAAAAAAAAAAAAAAAAATTAGCCAGGCATAGTGACTTCTCCCTATAGTTTCTGCTACTACAAAGACTGAGGTGGGAGGATCCCTTGAGCCCAGCAGTTTGAGGCTATAGTGAGCTGTGATCACAGCACAGCACTCCAGACTGGATGACAGAGTGAGACCTTGTCTCTAAAAATAAAATAAAATATAAGAATTTTGGAAGTAGAAGTCTTTGGAGGTGGGAAATGGATTGGATGTGGGGAGAAAGAGATAAGAGAGATTTGAGGATGATTCCAGGTTTCTGGCACAAGCATGTATGTAGCCTCTCAACAGACAGTAGACAGCTTATAGAAGGCAGTAAAATCCTTATCCTCCAGGAAGGGTCAATTAGAATTGAGCTCATTCCAGCCTTACGGAGATGGTGGGATTCAGCTGTCTTCTGGCTCTGCCCGGTTTAAAGAGCTCAGTGGCATTACCAGAGCAGGGATTCCAGTTTTCCCACTGAAGGGGGTCTTCCTTTGTCCCTTCCCCCAGGACAAGGCCCTAAGAACCTCTATGAGTCCTTCACGCCACTAGGGGGAGCATGGCCTGCATTCTGTGTCTAGTCATGAGGGCTTTCAACTTTGGATTACTTTTGTGACTTGTTTCTTTTCTTTCTTTTTTTTTTTTTGAGTTGGAGTCTCACTCTGTCGCCCAGACTGGAGTGCAGTGGCTGCTCCCGGCCACCGCAGCCTCGACCTGCTGGGCTCCGACGATCCTTCCGCCTCGGCCTTCCAAGTAGCCAGAATTACAGGCATGCACTACCACGGCCGGCTGATTTTTTGATTTATTGTAGAGATGAGGTCTCGCTGCCCAGGCGGGTCTCGAACCCGCGGGGTCAGGCAATCCACTCACCTCAGCCTCCCAAAGGTGCGGGATTACAGGCTGAGGCACCGAGCCTGGCTTGTGACTTGTTTCTGCTTGAGATCTCAGCCCTGACCTCTAACCTCTCACACTGTTTAAAAGAATGCCTGGTTTATGATAGGTGCTCAATAAATGTGAGTTGATGCTACTATTATACTAGAAATATGTTCAGATTGTAGAAATAGGTGGGGTCACCTCTTTCTCAGAATGGAGACTTGGGTGGCTAGAATGTGCGTTTTGGGGATCAGGAGAAGAGCAGATGAATGCTTGTTGGGCACGAAGAGGGAGAAGTTTGGTGACTTGATGGTGCTGCATTTGTCCTTCTATCTTGTCTTTCTTTGTAGACTTGGGACACTAGGACCTAGGAGGGGTTCCTGAGCAGGGGCATGGGTACAGTTGGGCATTTACAGTGGGTGATTGGCTATGCCCCCTTTGAAGCTCCTGTTGCTTCACTAAAGCAGCTGTGCCCACCTCTTAGGATTTGTGCCATCTTGTCATTTCCTGTTGGATTTTGTAACACTTCTCCTCCCTTAGCTTCTGGTAAATATTTACCTTTTAAACTCAACGTCAATCAAAATCTTGTTTTGAGAAATTTGCACTATGCCGGAGGTTAACCCAAAACACAAAGATTCTGCAAGGGATCGCTGCATCAAAGGTTCCATCAGTACCTCTTTAGCACTGTTTTGGGGAGTAACATTGGAAAATGTCCTCCTTGAGCCTCCTTGTCCTTATCTTATGGGGGGATATCCACTGCCCTGGTGTTTTGGGTTTGTTTGTTTTGGGTGAGGAACTGTTGAGATGAGTGAATTTCCAAGTTCAGTGCCTGACTTGAGAGTACTTTCACATACAGCATATCTTCTGATGCTCTTCCTAGCCCTGCCACTGTAGGTGGAAAATGGGGGGTCAAGTAACTTGCCCGATGGCACGTGGCCAGTTAGTGGTGGAGTCATGCACTGCCAATGTCTTCTGACCTCTGCTCTGCCTGGTGCTCTTGGCAACTGCCTCTGCTTTATGTACTCAAGAGAGTTGAAAGGCTTACATACTGTTTCTAGGTCTGTTATTTCCTGGTTCTGTGACCTGGGGCAAGTAATTTTACCTCTGTTTTAGATTTCAAAAAATCTGTTAAATTAGTCTAATAATACCTAACTTTCAGGTTTGTCATGTCGAACAGAGGAACCAAGATTTGTGGGAGTATTTTGGAGAAATGTAAGGTTATATAGCTATAAGGTAGGACTTGTTCCTCCAATCTATGCATCAGGACATTCAACATCTCACAGATGCTATCATAAAGTCTTTAGGCTGAAAGGATGGTAGTCAGACCCACCACACATGACTCATAAAGATTCTCCACCTTCCTCTGGGAACTCAATCTTGTATCTCCTGTCTATCAGAAAGTCGCCAGTTTTTGAGACACTTGGGACACTAGGTGGCAATGTACTTTATTGTAAAGTGCACTGGACTAGGGAGCACTTGATGGTCTCTTCTCTTAGTTCTTTGACTGCCTACCTGTGTTAGTGCGGATCAATCTTTTGAGGCTCAGTTTTCTCATCTATAAAATAGTCCTAAAATATTTGTCCAACGTATTTCAAAAGGTGATGAGGAGCAAACAAAATCATACATGTAAAAAGAATTGTATAAAGCAGAAATGCACACTGGGGATTAAACTTACAGGGCCTGCTGTGTCCCAGGCACTGTGCTAATTTTTGGACAGGAGCGATATCATTGAGAGTGACAACAGCTCACATGATGCCTGGACTTTCGCAGCAGGCTGTGTGCAGGGCAGAGAAAGACTGTGTTTGCATCTCCTTTGTTGCCTGGGCTGTGACTCTGGACTTGCCTCGGACTCTTACTGGTCCTGACCTAGTGTCTTTCCTCTCCATTGCAGGAAGATGAGAGACTGCTTAGGCGCCAGCACTTAGTACCATGAGTCCCTGCGCTGGTTAGAGCCATCCTCACGACCTGGACAGGCGGCAAGGTAAGCAGAGAGGCCAGTCCAGGCGAGCTCCTGGGTTGTGAGTGCGTTTCCGCCCCAACTGCTGCCCGGAAAATCCCAAGTGCACAAACAAGTCAAGGCAGTGCGTCAGGGTCCCTCCTACCCATGCTCGGGACCCAGAGGAAGGGTTTGCTTCCCCTCTAGGCGCTCCAGCTAGCTCCCTCCCCCCTGGCGGGGATTCTTCCAAGTTATAAAAAAAAGGAGACACTGGAGGGGAGGAAAACAAGTCCACTCACTGTCTTCTCCCTTCTCCCCTCTGAGCTGTTCAAGCAAGTTCCCAGGAGCAGTTCAGAGCCCCTGACGGACTGGAGAGGGAGGTAGGAGGAGTGGAATGCGTGCACAAATCGTGCTGATCAAAAGAGTGCTGTTGTTCATGGAAGCCTCCCAGAACTGAGCGAGAGACACTGGGAGACAGTGAGAGTGAGCGCGCTCCAGGGCGCGCGCGGGACTAAGAGCGCGCCAGCGCTGTGCGCACGCCTGGCGAGGACAGGGTCTCCATGACAACCGGCCCGGCCGGCCAGCAGTGCTCTGCTCACTTGGCTGGAAGGCGCGCCACGAAAGGTCAGGGGAAGGAGCTGTGGGAAGCTCGCAGCAGGTATCGGAGCTTGAGCGAGTGGATCTGGGGGCCCCGGGCACCCTCACCGACTGTGGTGTGAGCCGGACGCTGCCGAGAATGGAGTGGGCAGGAAGGCACCGGGACTTCCAGGTGAGGGCAGCTCGGGCTGGGACCGCGTCTCCTCCTTGCCGGGCCCTCGTCCGGGGCCGTGTTCTGGGAGGCCGGCGAGTGTCTGTACTCTCGGATCGGGGTTTGGGGCTCAGGAATGATGTCATGCTCCAACAGTTGGATTCGATTAGCTCGAGGAGGTGGGAAACAGCCAGCTTTCTTGACTTTGCAGATCTAGCTGGTCTCACTCTTTTTGAATCGGAGGTGTTTAGGCTACACTCTAAAAAGCATCGTTTTTTACTTTTATTTAGTACAAATCCACAGGGTACTTTTACAGGAAGAATCTTTTATACGAAAAACAAAACAAAACAAGTTAACATCGCTCCAGCCGTGTTTGCAATTCTTACAGGGAAACTCCGGTGTCTTTTGAGTGGCTTGGTTCTTCCCAGCCAACACTGTTTTGTCTCTTGGTGCTGCTATGTCTGACCTGTAATGAAAAGAAAAAAACTTATTAAGCTCAGTGAGGAGTCTGCCATGCGTTCCAAATCCCTTCGGAGCATTTATTAGGACGGAGGGACTGTCATAGGGATGTCTGAACTGGGATTTTGCACTCCCTCTCTTCTAGGTAGCTGGGTCCTCCCTCATTAATAAGGTCGGTCCCAGGCTTTCCTAAGAGGTGGGGGAGGGGCTGGCTTGGGATGGGGGCCTGCAGTGAAGTTTCTTATCCAGATGTCTGAGAGTGAATTCTCAGCGGCAGCTGCTAGGAGCCAGGGACATGAGGCGCTGTGGTTGTGCCGGGTGGATTTCTTTGCTTAATGTTTTAGCCAAATCTCAGGGCAGGCAGTGTCCATACTGCGCGTTTCTTCTTTGGTTGTCTTAAGTTTTGATAGAACTTGTTCTGACCAGGAAGAGTGCTGTGTGGTAAGCTCAGGTTGGCCTGGGAAGGGAGACCCTCCCAGAAAGGCAGTTTTATAGGTGATAGGGTAGCTAGGCTGTCAGTAATATCATTAGAGGATGAATGTAGCAGACACTCCCCGTGGGGGAGACCCATCAAGAAGAGATGTGCTTCTCTTTGAGCCATGTGTATCTTAAATTTACTTCTTGGCCTCAGGGAACTTTGTGAATGCCTTTGGTTTCTCAGTAGGATGAAGAAACAGCAGCTGTCCTGGCCCTTCGGTTTTTCTTCTTGAACTTTCTGAACAGAATGTCTTTTGTATTCTAGCAAACAATAAAGGGGCATTCTGATGAACTTCGGGTCAGCTTGCCAATGCAAGCACTGGCCATGTCCCCAGTTCTGGCTCCCTGGATGTGTACATGTATACATCACTGTTGTGGCCGGAGGGTCTCAGGGGTGAACTCAATGACCCTGGACCTCAGATGGGCCATTTCTAAAGTTATTCCTCCTTTTACTGCACTCCAGGAATCCTCTGCTTGGTTGAAACCTGTTTTCCTGGAGGTATGTGGCATAGTGCTGTTGGTTGTGGTAAAAGATGGAGGATGTGAGGAGGAGCTCTCTCAGAGCTGGCGGGCAATGCAAATCCAGAATCTCAGGTCTCCTTTACTCATGTGGGTGTGGCTGGGGCTCCTGTGTTTCTACCATCCCCACACGAGTGAAAAGGGCAGCAGAGACCCAGTTTCAAGGAGGTGGTATTCTTTCTTTTGGTGTAGCAGAAAGAACAATGGATTGGGGGCTGGTGGACTTGAGTTCATGGCCAGATTCTGCTACTCACTAGCAGGGTGGCCATGGACAAGTCCCTTAACTATTATGAGCTTCAGATTATTAGCTGTGAGATAGAGATAAGGAAAGTAGCAACTTCACAGGACTTTTGGGAGGAGCAAATGAGATACTTTCTATGAAAATAGTTTTAAACAAGTCACCTCTTACATAATGTAACATGTTATAAATTGAAGCTTGAGGAATGGCCCAACTCTCTGGAAAGTCGCTTTGCCTCTCTGTTAAAGTTCTCTCATTTATAAAGTGCCTCTTATATTTATTTATAAATAAAAATGAGAAAAACCTTAGGAAACTTCTCTAACATGTTTAAGGGAAACAGTGCTTTCTTTGGGCTAGGAAGTTGAATTTGAGTGATGTTCACTGTAGACTTTGAGCCTCATAAATGGTCTTGCAGAGATGATGCTTTCCTTAGTTTGCCTGACTCAGGAGAGGGATTCCAAGAACCCCATTGCTTTTCTGGTGTCCCACAGCTGTCTGGTTGTTATGGTGCCATACATTTTAGTAGCTGGAAAAGAAGCTACTGAGTGCCAGACCTGGTTCCCTCATGCTGCTGGGTTCTGCTGGGGAAACTTTTCAGAGGTGCTTTTCTCCTCTGTCCTGGTTTTGGAAGGCAGGGTTCTAATTTGTAGGAATTGTTATTGCTCTGAAAGTCTCCTCGGGGGCTGGGCAGCTCTTTCAGGAACTCATGAGGCTACAGCTTAGGAGGAAACAAGGAAGTGGGAATTCCAAGGGCAGATATTTGATATGCTGTGGGACTGTGCCAAGGAACAGAATAGCAGGGGAGGGGAAACTTTAGGCAAGGAATTCCCAGGTCTGTCCT
>NW_007240595.1:747000-763922 GCF_000164805.1 Carlito syrichta
GGGAAATCTGCAGGCAGATAATTGAGTTCTTTGAGTTAGAGGGACCATGGAAAGTGGAGTAGGGGCCAGGAGGGCATGAAAAAGAAAAAAAAAAGACCATCTGGCGTAGTCTGCTGAGATTTCTCTTCAAAGCCCGTGGGAAAACTTGCATTAGTGTGCGCCTTCTTCTGGGGGTGGGAGTGGGGAGACTGTGCATCCATTTTACCCTCCAGGAGAGGCACTGTGTGCATCTGTCTCCATAGGTGGGTGAGGTGAAATACTGGGTGCATCTGACCTGGGGGAACATGCCCCATAATAATGTGCAGATAGAAAGATCCGGTATCTCTACTTCTAGTGAAAGGCCCTAGAATATATGTGTGTGTTTTTAGGGGAGAGGAGGGTGGTAAATGAGTCTAGACTACCTTATTGAAGAATTTCTCCAAAGATTCCCTTCTTTTATTTTATTTGGCTCTGGTACAATGAATACACTGTTGTTGAGGAGGCTGCTGAAACTGTCACAATACTCTTCTCGTCTAAAAACTGACTGAATGTTACATTTCATTGTCCCTATAAAAGGGTGAATTATACGCAATTAGGGTATGAAACTTTCTTCACCAAAGCAGACCTATTCCTAAGGGTTTGCCACAAAACCACCCTAGTTTCTCAAAGATCCAAATTCTTCTTCTGTGTGACCTGTTGTCACTGAAGGGGTTGTATGTGACCTGAAGATTGACTGATAGAGGCTGTTCTCCGGATGGAGGACTGTTTGAAACTGGGAAAAATGAGATACACTGAAGGTTATGGGAGATAAGATCTGAAGCAGGAGGAAGACTGCTGGGGAAACAGGAGAGAGGCCCTGAGCAATTGGGTTGGGGGGAAGGTTGTTCTCAGGGGAAACAGGTGGTAGGAGATAGAAGGACTGACCTAGGAGTGTTTCACAATTTAGTTGAAGGCCAGCCTGGCCTCGGGGTCCTCAAGGAGACAGTGTTGTTGTGTAGGTCCTGACATGCCCTGGAGGGGTTGGGGGTGACTGGCATTGGGATTGACACCTCTGTCCATTTGCTCTTGGCTCAGAGGCATCTCTTGTGCCCACATATGCACAGGTGTGTTCACCCATTTAGTCAGTGAATACAGAGTGTCTGGGCCAGGAGCTGGGGAGGGTCCCAACAGTATCAAGTATGGAATTTACTCCCATCCATGTGGTATTCGATGTTGTATTGTAGTTCTTTCCTCCTTGCCCATTACCCTGCCACGTGCGTCTCCATCAGTTTGCAAAAGAGAGAAGAAGCATAGACCTGCTGAAGTGTTGGGGTTTGGGGGAAGGGTTTAATGACATTGCATGCTCTCAGGCTGTGGGAAGGGAGGAGGAACAGACTCTGACTGAAAGCACTGTCTGAATGATGGAAGAGAGCCATCTAAAGGCCTGGAGAGCCAGGAGGGTGAAGGTTCTAAGCCCGTGTTGCAGCTTCTCTGGGAGTGTCAGAGAATTGGGGGGGAGGGGTTAGGAAAAGGGAAAACTGAACAAATGAAACTGTAAAGTCCACTATTTTTAGAACTCTTCAGATTTGTTCGAGGAACTGAATTTTGGTATGCTCATTTGTGTCTTAGAACACCAGGTACCTTAGGGAGTTCTGACAACTGAGTGTCATAGCTCGTTTTAAAATAAATTAGCCTGCAGTGTGTATTTCAACTATCACCCTCTCTTAGATACTCAGTGAGTGCATGGTGCTGCCTTAGAACAGTTCTGATGGGACCATTTGTACTTTATGTGACTATCTTTGGCTGTACACAGTGACTCACACCTGTAATCCCAGCATTTTGGGAGGCTGAGGCAGGAGGATCACTTAAGACAAGGAGTTCAAGACCAGTCTGGTCAACATAGTCTCAAAAAAAGAGTAAATAATAAAGAGGAAAATATATGAGTATCTTATATGCAGTCCAGTGCAGCGATTAAGAGCTCAGGAGTCTTAGAGGCTTAGTTTTAGAACCTGCCTAGCTGTGTGACCTTGGGTGAGTTATTTCATCTCTCTGTGCCTTGGTTTTCTGTGCGGCATCTGTAGAATGAATATAATAATAGTACTTAGCTTGTAAGAGTTGTGAGGATTCAATGAAATGATACCTGTGAATAACTCAGGGCCTGACTCACAGCAAATGTTCAGTTCTTTGCATTGTTCTTATTAACAACTTAGCGCAGCATTTTGAAGAGAGTAGGGCTGGTGTCTCTCAATCGGGTTGGTGTTACTGTGCTAGAACAAACCAGATTCCCCTTCGTTTTCTTTTCTTTCTTTCTTTCTTTTTTTTCTTTATTTATTGTAGAGATGGTTTCTCGCTATGTTGCTCAGGCTGGTCTCAAACTCCTGGGCTCAAGTAGTCCTTTCACCTTGGCCTCCCAAAGTGCTAGGGTTACACAGGCATGAACCACTGCACCCGGCCCAGATTCTTCTTGTAGAAGTAGCTTATGCTTTGCATCTTGTTCATCTTTCTGTCAAGACCCAGGAGACTTCGAGGTAGTCCTTCTCAATCCAGATTCACAGGTTCAGTCTTCATCCTCCTGTTGTAGGATGCTTACTCCCCACAGGTAGAGGAGACCCATCCATCCAGAACTGCCTCTTGTGTGCCCCTTTCCTGCTGGCCAACCTGAGTAGGGCCCCTGAGGTCCTTCTCAACCTGCACTGGAGGCCCTTCACAAGCTGCTCTCAGTGCCCTGGACACAGGCCTCTGCCCAGCCCTCCTCACCTCCACTTCCATGAATATTGCCCTTGTATCTTTCAAAACCTTGGAACTTAGAGCATAAACTTTGCAACTCACTCTGAGGGTCATAATCTGGCCTTTCCTCTATCTCCTGGACCTCTGGCGAGTTAACCTCTATACACCTCAGTGTCTTCATCTGTGATTGGGGGTATTAATGTTACCCATCTCATAGAGTTGTAAGGGTTAAATGAGTTACTTTATATAAAGCACTCAGCTTAGTTCTGTACACAAATATGCTCTTAATAAATGTTAGCTGCTGGTGTTGCTAGTGATCTCTGTCGCCTATGAATGTCTCTGCCCACATTTTAGCAGTAGAAAGTCCTGGCCAGGTAGTCAGCAGATCTGACTTTTAGTTCTGGCTCTGTCCCTGACTTGCTGGGTGACCTTGAGGAAGGCACTTGGCTTCTTTAAGCTTCAGTTTCCTCTTCTAGAAAGTAGGAGGTGTGGATTGAATGTTCTCCTTGACATCCTGACTTGGATGTTCTCATTGACATCCTGACTTTGTATCTTGTTTTTTCAAGATATGTGTATCTTGTTTTTTCAACTAGATCCCCTGAAGTTGTATGCAGTCAAGTATAATATTGTATATTTTTTATTTCCTCAAATGGCCAACATATATATAACTGGTGCTTAAAAAACATTTGAGTAATTTTTTTTGAACCCCATTAACTGGATTCTAGGAAGCATTTTGCTTGGCTTCCAGAACTGGGAGACTGGAAACTTGTTCTCAGATGCCTAGGGCATGGTTTCAACTGCAAGGAGATCCTGCCCTTAGTAAGCCGGAAAGTCTACTAGGTCAGTAATTTTAAAAAAGGTGGTTTTCACTTGGTACTCTGGGGAAATTTTGGTCAATAGATGTTTGATGTACTTATTTGTTCTGCTCTATGGACTCAGACCAGGTCTGTGAATAAATACTGCCATCACTGTTTCCTTCTCTGAGTGGGGGAAAATGGCAGTGTTTTCTGACTGACCGTCTCTCTTTTAGAGTTTAGAGTGAGCCAGTTGGTGCCCGATGACGAACTTATGTGTTAGGGGAAGAGCTGTCCAATGAAAGAGTAATGCTTAGAGCCTGGGCTCTGGGCTCAGACTGGGTTCAAATGCTGACTCGGCCACTGAATAACTCTGTAACCTTGGACAAGTTACTTAACTGGTCCCTGCCCCAGTTCCTCTTCTGTAAAATCAAGGCAGTAAGAGTGTTATCTCACAGGGTTATAGTGAAACCTAAATGTAAAGTGCCTAGGATAGTACTTCCTACTTTGTTGCTAAAGAAAATGTTAGCAATTTTTGGTATATTTATTATGCCCTTGCAAACCAAGCAGTGTTTGTCTCTTTGTGGCTAGTCTGTTGGGTTTGTCCTGTTGAGAATGTGAGGCCATATTCTCTTCCTTTATGTCTTAGGCAAATATATCTAGTATCAGCAGAGGAATAGATAATATCCCTTGATTAGCACATAGATCAGAGCTCTTGTACCTTGCTTTTGTAAGAAATATATAAACCAGAGGAGGAATCTGGCCAAATCAAAGGAGCATCTAGGCTAAGAGGACCCTCTCTAGAATTAATGTGTGTGTATGGCACTGGGCTAGGGATTGGAAGTCCCTGGGTCACCGGGTGTGTGTGTGTGTGTGGTGTGTGTGTGTGTGTGTGTGTGTGTGTGTGTATGGCTGAGGGAGGGTGAGGGAGACAGAGGGCTATAGGTGGTGAAGGGTGGCGAGTTATCTCCGGGCAAGTGGTTGTGGCTAAGACAGTAAGAGTCATCACAATAAACTCCTGACCCTGGGTCACCGGGTGTGTGTGTGTGTATGTGTATGTGTATGTGTGTGTGTGTGTGTGTGTGTGTGTGTGTGTATGGCTGAGGGAGGGTGAGGGAGACAGAGGGCTATAGGTGGTGAAGGGTGGCGAGTTATCTCCGGGCAAGTGGTTGTGGCTAAGACAGTAAGAGTCATCACAATAAACTCCTGGTCTCCTGGTACTTTATCTTCCCAAGAGATAGCCTGGTCCCAGCCCCAGGTGAGACTTGCCCCAGCAATGCTCCCACTCCTTTGGGATTGGGATGAGCAGGTTTTAATCTGGTTCTAAAGAGAATGAGTAGCTCCTTATCTGCAAGTGTAATTATAAAGAGATTGCCTTTTCCAACTTTAAGAAACAGGAACTTTTGCTGCCAAATTTAGCAGTGTGTTTTAAGTCCCTCAAATCTCCTTTGAGTGCTACAAAGCTCCCAGCTTTGTTGTTATCTCTTGTTGAAATATAGCATGGAAAGGTCATGTCAACAGTGCCAATTTATGGGCCAACTGAGCCCAGGCAGGCCTAGGGCAGAATGGGGAGTTCCTGGAAGTAGATGTTTCACACATTTTCTCTTTGAGTGAGACTGTTTGTAATTTAAGGTTATTTTTGCTTTAGAAAACCAAACTCTGCAGATTAGGGTCAAACATTCTGTTTCTTCTGCGTTTGCACTTTAGTAACCTCCCACAGGCAGAAACTCAATTCCCTAGTAACTCCCTATATAATCAGGAGAAGATCAACCTCGATGGTACATATAGCTACCAAAACTGTGCCCTACACTCCTTATTAGAAGTAAATTTCTCTTCTACAAAGTTGTCCCAGAATCTCCTTCTCATTTAGTTTATTAGCAATTTATGACCTACCATGTCTTCTGACAGAGTAATTAAAAGATGATGAAGACCAAGTGTGTAGAAACAATACAAAGAAATTTGTACTCATTTTCAAAGATCTGAGGACAATAAGATCCGACCTGTGTGTATATACTTTGTCACTTGGCAAAAAGAAAGGCAAATAGGGAAAGGAAATGAAAGAACCTGACTGACCCCAGCAACTATAAAGAAGTATGGGCCAGGTATGGTGCACATGCCTGTAGTGTCAGCTATCTGGGAAGCTGAGGCAGGAGGATCACTTACCCAGTAGGTTGAGGATGTAGTGAGCTATGATTGCACCTGTGAATATCCACTGCCCTCCAGTCTGGACAACATAGCACGACTCTGTTTCTTAAAACAAAATTTAAAAGTTGTGGTATATGAATGTGAGAGGGAAATAGCTAGGGCAGCTGAGATAAGCTTGGCAGTGTCAGTGACCTTGGTCTGCAGTCTGTGGCCTGACTGTGGCTGCTGTGTTCAGAGAAATGAGACTTTGGGTTCTAGAAAGGAAAGAAAATTCTGAAGTTCCTTATTTTCTTTGCCTCTGTGTAACCCCCTGATTTACTCACCCCTTTGGGTTTAGACATAAATGGAATGGCCAGCACTGTCCTCTCTGAGTTCCTGTCTCTCTGGGGTTGAGTCATCATTGCTGCTCAGAGTTGAGTTACTGCTTAACTGTGCTGGGAGAGCTAGTTGTGAGGATATTGATGGTAAGAAGGGCTGTGGGTTTTGTTAACTCAACTCTGAGTAAGTGTCCAAGGGGAAGTGGCAGGATCAAGTTAAAAAGAAAACAACTGGAAATTTTTGTTTTATTTAAATCTCATTAAATAGAAATAGAATACCCTTCCCCCCCCACCCCGCCCCAATATCAAGACCCACAGCTGTTTGGTAAACCCATGTGGGTTTTGAAAGCAGTGCTATCCAGACTTCTTTTCACCTGAAAAACACCTATATTCAGATGTCTACATGGCCTTGCTAGAAGAAGCCATGCTTCTTCTGGAAAGTTGTAAAAAACAAAAGCAGAAGCCCATGGGGACTGCAACACTGTGCTGTCTTCCTGGGTCCCTGAGAGTTGTTACTATTTTGTCAGTGGAAGAGTTGGAATGACTTTATTTGTTGGTGTTTCCCTTTTTAATTTAAAGCCTTCATCTGAGATCCCATCTTCTACTGTCACCAGTTAGTTGGAGAAGGTGAGGAGTGGGGCTGGTGGGATCTAACTCTGTCCCTCGTCTTTCAGAAACAGCTTGAATGTGGTTATTCAATAAGTATTTCTCAAGAATCCCTTCAGTTCTAGGTTCTGTTCTATATGCTGGGGATGTAGAGATAACCAAGACAGCAAAGTCCTTGTTGTCATGAGCTTAAAGTATAGTGGGAAACATTTTGGTAAACAAATCAATGGATGAGATAAAGATAGTGGTGTGAGCTAGGAGTTCGAGAAGGCCTTTCTGAGAATATGACATTTGAACTGTTGAGCTCAAGGATGAGAAGAGACTGTGAATGTGCAGATTTGGGATAGTAACTTCCCTAGAAATGGGAACAGAGCAGCCAAAGTCCCTGAGGTAGGAGGAAAGAGCTTGACATGTTGAAAGGACATAAAGGAAATGATCATTGTTAGAATATAAGGAGTTTCCAGATGTGATGGCTCATGCCAGGAATCCCAGCTACTGGGGAGACTGTGGCAAGAGGGTTGCTTGAGTGGAGTTCGAGATTAGCTTGGGCAACATAGTGAGACCCTATCTCTTAAAAAATAAAAAAAAAGTTATCCAGACGTGGTGGCTCACACCTGTAGCCCCAGTTACTCAGAGGCTGAGGTGAGAGGATCACTTGAGCTCAGGAGTTTGAGGCTGCAGTGAGCTATGATTGCACTACTGTACTCTTGTCTGGGTGACAGAGTGAGACTCTGTCTTTAAAAAAAAAATGAAAGAAAGAAATGTATCAGGCTACACAACTTTTACTTCTTGGAAACTGAACATTGACTAGTTTCTGTTGGTAGGTGCTTCTTTTTCTAAAGGACTGATCTTATTTGGGTCCTGCAATTCAAGGTCCAGGACTGTGAAATGAAAACGCGTGGAGTGTTTATGAACTCTTATTCTTTCAGTGTCCATGTGGTCTGTGTCCAGCCTAGTCAGCTTGCTTAAATGGAATAGTCTGTGAAGGGCAGAGCAGGGTGAGACTGAATTTCAGATTTAGTGCAGATTTCTGACACACAGAGGAATTTCTCTGGTAAGTAATTGGATTCTGCTTTCCTGTCTCCTCTATCTCTGTCTGTTTCAGTAACTTCCTTGCTTCTGAAAGAAAAGACATGCAATTGGGAAAAAGGGTGTTTTTCAGATTCTCTTCAGCACTGATTCACTGAACAGAAATTAAATGGTCACCTGCCATAGCAGGGACACACCAGATGGGTTAGAAGATGAGGCTGAAAAGACTGGCGGAGATCAGATCTTGAAGGGCTTGAGCCATCTAGGATTATTGGGGAATTGATTTTTTTTGTTTGTTTTTTGTTTTTTAATTATTTGAAAGCAGGAAAGGAAAGCAATTGGATTGGATTTGTTTTGTAGAAAAGACATCTGTGAGACTACGTGGAAGATGAAACAGGAGTGGGAGGAAACTTGCCTATTTTATTGGGTGTAACTAGAGAGGTGATATTCCAGTGCCTCAAAATTCATTTAGAGACTGTGTGCATGCAGTGGCTGATGCCTGTAATCCCAGCACTTTGGGAGGCCAAGGCAGGAGGACCCTTGAAGCCAGGAGTTCAGAATCAGCCTAGGCAATATAGTGAGACTCAGTCTCTACAAAAAAAAAAAAAGTTAAAAAAAATTCATTTAGAGCAGAAGATAAGGGAAGTCTGGAGCGGGGTGGTGTCTAAACTCCACATTGCAGAGCTTTGTGGAGCCTTAGAGCAGTGGTTTTCAGACTTGAACATGCACCGAACTTTCCTGGAGAGGTTGTATCCAATTCAGTAGGTTTGAGAATTTGCATTTATTGCAAGTTTGGAATCGATGCTGCTGCTGGTTGGGAAGCACACTTTGAGAACCACTGCTTAGGAGTCCTGGCAACTGAGATGCCAGCATGGGTGTGAGGGCCAGATGTTCGTTGGCTTGTTTTCTTTTACTAACCTTGAATTTCATGCCTGCAAGTCTATACCTTAGATGTTCTCAGGCAGCTTGCCCTGTAACATCAACAAAGCCTAGTAAAGGTCTGAGCCCTCAATCACAATGACTCTTCTCACGATATCCATGTCACTTCTGGAGAAGATTTCCAGGTGTGTGCTTATCTCTAAACGGCCATTTGTCTGAGTTTTGGAAAATGTCCATCTTGGGCACTTGATTTCATTAGGCTAGGTAACATTTATTCCAGGAAAAGCTTCCCCTTGCCCTTCAGCACAGCCTTCTGGTTGGCAGGCTGTTTCAGGGACTGCAAGTAGGCTCAGCACTGCGTGTGCTGTTGATTAGCCAAGTTTACAAGGGGCCTGCCTGGGAGATTATCTCTCTAGCACAGGAGTTAAATTTCAAGGGCAAAGTCCACAGTTGGCAGCCAAAAAGCTGGGAACACCTGGAAGAGAGAATTTCACTTAACTTTCACTTCCCCAGGTCTCAATGCCTCTTCCCACAGAGGTCGGGTTTTCTACTTGCTGCTGCCCAAGCAGGTGACCTTGGACATTGGGCAGGTGACCTTGGATGTTTCTCTCAGAGCAGCATGGCTCCAGGCGCTGCCCCTTGCTGTATACTTCAGCACCTGTGGCTCCAGGTGAGACTTGAGTTAGTAAATATAAGCTGCCCTCTCTTCCTTGACATGACTGTTTCTTGAAGCTTTTTCTGGGCATGCGTCTCCCTTTGGGGAGAGGGTCTTCATTTTCCTTCATAGTTGGTGAGTCTCAGGTTGTCCCCACACTCTATTTTTTTTAGCTTCTTGCATTAGTTCAGCACAGCCATAGAATTCTGTTTCAGTGTGGGAAGGGTTATTAAAGGTTACCTGGCCTTGTGCTGCCCAACCTCATCTTAGTAAGGAATGCTAGGATAAAAGGAAGCAGCTGCTGGGAGCCTGAGGCAACTGACCTGGAGTTCCTCTAGTCTCAGTGCTGTCCCAGGGTCAAGAGGTCAACGTGTTTGTCCTTATAGTTGTAGCCCGTTCTTGGTAAACTGACTGGAAATTCAGTTCTAGTACCAAGTGCCTCGGAGTTTAGAGGTGAGACTACTGAGTGCTCAAGGTGGCAGAGCTATATGGCTGGGACTCAGATATTTTCATTTTGTTGATTTAGGGCTTTGCTGTGTGCATAATACTGAAACCACGTTTCAGATTAGCAAACCTGCATCAAATTATCTCAATCTAATCTTTGTTTAAGATTTTTTTTTTCCTTACCAGTGTGTGGTGCATGTGCCTATAGTTTCAGCTACTCAGGAGACTGAGGCAAGAGGATCGCTTGAAGCAATACAGTAAGACCCTGTGTCAAATAAATAAGTAAATATCTAGAAAAGGCAAATTCATAGGAACTGGAAGTAGACTAGAGGTTAGCAGCAGCTTGGGGAGAAGGTAAAATGGGAGTTATTGCTAAATGGCTGTAGAGTTTCTGTTTGGAGAAGTTTCAGAAATAGTGGTGATGGTTGCACAGCAGTGTGAATGTAGTTAATGCACCTGAACTGTACACTTTAAAATGATTAAAATGGAGACTGGGTACGGTGGCTCACACCTATAATCCCAGCACTTTGGGAAGCCGAGGTGAGAGGATTACCTGAGCCCACGGGTTCGAGACTAGTCCGGGCAACTTGGCAAGACCTCATCTCTACAATAAAACAAAAAATTAACTGGGCGTGGTGACACGTGCCTGTAGTTCCCAGCTACTTGGAAGGCCGAGGCAGAAGGATTGCCTGAGCCCAGCAGGTTAAGGCTGCGGTGCCCGTGAGCATACCACTGCATTCTAGCCTGGGCAACAGAGTGAGAATCCAACTCAAAAAATAAATAAAATAAAATAAAATGATTAAAATGGTGAATTTTATGTATTTTACCACAGTAAAAAAGTGAAAGAAAAAATTATGCTGTACTGAAAGATTTCTCACTTATAATTTACCTAGGGTATTTTTCCATGTCAGAATGGTACTTTTAACAGTAGCATTGTGTTTCTTCAGTAGATGTGTTGTAATTTATTCAATCAATCCCATATTGATGGACATTTGAGTTGTTTCCAATTTTTCCTGTTAAGACAGTGCTGTAATAAACACCAGTATACAACTGTCTTTGCCCGTGTGTTCTAGTACTTTTATTTCCTTAGGCAAAATTCCTAGAAGGGAAGACTTGCTGATCAAAAGGGTATGCTCATTTAAGATGTTAATAAATATTGCCAAACTGCTTCACAAGAAGTTGCATCAATTTACCTCTCACCAACAGTACATAAAGGCATCCATTTCCACCACACCCTTGCCAACATGGGTATTATAAATCTTTTTATTTTTTATTTTTTTTAGAGTCTCATTCAGTCGTCCAGGCTGGAGTGCAGTGATATGCTTGTGACCACTGCAGCCTTGGCCTATTGGGCTCAGGCAGTCCTTCTGCCTCAGTCTTCCAAGTAGCTGGAACCACAGGCTTTTTTTTTTTTTTTAGATTTATTGTAGAGATGAGATCTCGCCAAGTTGCCCAGGCTGGACTCGTACTCATGGGCTCTGGCAATTCTCTCAACTCAGCCTCCCGAAGTGCTGGGATTATAGGTGTGAACCTCTGCACCTGGCCTTATAAATCGTTTTAACCTTTGCCAATCTAATAGGCAAAAAAGGTTTTCTAATTGTTACTTTGTTTAGTATTTCTTTAATTATTCATGAAATTAGCTTCTTTTTATGCTCACTGGCACTTATTTTTAGTCCTTTGTAAATTTTCTGCTCTAATCTGTAGTTAATTTTTCTGTCTGGTCATTATTTTTTCTGTAGAGTTGTAAGAGCTTTTACATACATATTTTGTTAAAACTTTTTGCTATATGTTGATAATTTTTCTCCCAGTTAAAAAAAGTATTTTTGACTTTGGTTTTGCTATTTTTTTTCTTTTACATGATTAAATTTTTTGTAGGCAAATGTATAATGTTTTCCTTCAAGGTGCTTTTTTTCTCCCATCATGGGGTTTTTAGTTGAATTTTGTGTCACACTTTGAAAAAAATTTCTTTACTCATCAGAATTATAAGGATAATTCATTTATGTTTTCTTTTAGTGCATTTATGGTTCCAATTTTTACATTTGAACTGTAATTAATTTTGCTGTAAGAAGTGAAGTAGGAATTAAATTTTACTAATCAAAAAGTCTAAAATAACCTTTTTGCACTTTTTTAATGTCAAATTTGTAAACTTCTTTTCACCTTGGTGTTTTTAGTGAATTGAGGCCACCTACATTCAAATTCTTGTAATATTTCATATTTATAATGTACCATAACCATTAAAAACATTTTCTGCAACATTTTAAAGGAACATTTCTGATTCAGTTTACCAAAAAAAGACCTTTAATGAGAGAGGCAGATTAAAAATTGCACTGAAGTCTTTTGATTCCCAATCCTGTTTTTTGCTGTTTTCTCTCATCCTATACATGATACAGCTAGATTTCTTTTCTTAATGTTTGAGGGTAATTGCATGAGTCCCCTCTGAAAAATCTTACAGGGAATCCTACATGCAGTTATTGACACACTAGACCTAGATATTGTGACGCAGAAACCTTTCCCTTCAATGAACTTGACATGACTGTTTGATGAACTCATCCTGGCGAGGTGGCAGTTGACTGAAAGATGTGTACACTGGTTTTAAAGTCTAAAGGGGTAGTAAGACCCAGAAAGGGTATAGCTTTGGAAGAGAGCAGCAGGAAACGTGTGAAGTGAGAGAACTGCTTGGAATACAGATTCGAGAAAATTTTTGAAGTGAGAGAAGGAAGAGTACCCACTTAGTCCCAGGCACTGAGCTAATCAGTTCCCACCTAACTGTATTTTAAAAGGCAGGCTGCGGGTCTGGGTGCAGTGACTCAACCCTGTAATCCCAGCACTTTGGGAGGCAGAGGTGAGAGAGTTGCCTGAACCCAGGGGTTCAAGACTAGCCTGAGCAACTTGGTGAGACTTTGTCTCTATAATTAAAAAAAAAACAAAACAATTAGCTGGGCGTGGTAGTGCATGCCTGTAGTTCCAGGTACTTGGAAGGCTGATGTGGAAGGATTGCCTTAGCCCAGCAGGCTGCGGTGTCCATGAGCGAGCCACTGCCCTCCAGCCTGGGTGACAGTGAGACTCTGACTCAAAAAAAAGAGGCAGCATGATCAAACTTGGGTTGCTGTTCCTAAGGGTCATGAACTCATGAGACCAGAAAAGAAAGCCTCGTTCAAAGGTCAGAGGATAAGTAAAATTCTGGAACTGGATGGTAGGGTTTAGGAGACAGAAGAACAGGATTGAGCCAGCATTATTCCTGCTCTGTCAGACGTGGGCTTAGACAGAAATGTTTTTAGTGGAATATGCAAGTTAGGAAGCCGAAGGAGAGACTACTTCAGATCAGCAAGCATTCATTAGGCCCCTGCAGGACCAGCTGCATATAGACACACAGTCCCTACTCTTGGGGAACTTGATAGTTTCATGGACAAGACATATGCAAGGCCAGTATGCTGCGGTGTGATTTATGCCACCCTAGACTTAGTGCTGGGAGGAAAAGATTAATCATTTCAGGTGGACGGATTAGCGTGGGCAAAGATAGAAAAGAGTGAAGCTCTGAGCGCAAGGTGTACACTTGGAATGTAGGTCACATTCTGTTCTCTGATGTAGTCACAGAGGCCTGTCTGGTTCAAGAAAAGAGGAGTATGCTGGATGCAGTGGCTCAAGCCTGTAATCCTAGCACTTTGGGAGGCTGAGGCGAGAGGATTCTCTGAGTCCACAAGTTCAAGAACAGCCTGTGAAACTTGGCAAGACCTCATCTCTACAATAAATCAAAAAATTAGCCAGGCATGGTAGCATGTGCCTGTACTTCTGGCTACTTGGAAGACTGAGGCAGAAGGATCACCTGAGCACAGCAGGTTGATGCTGGGGTGGCCGTGAGCGTGCTACTGCACTCTAGCCTGGGCAACAGAGTGAGACTCCCACTCAAAAAAAAAAAAAAAAGAAAGAAAAAAGGAAAAAAGAGAGAAATATCAGTTTGTGACCTTGTTTTGAAATCATTGTGACCCCACAGAAAAACACTTGAATTTTAAGCTACAGGGCATTTTCCCAGATTTAATTAATTTCTTACCATCTTCACAGTATTACTATAACCTCCTAATGATACCGGAACTGTTATTTATGTAATGTTTAAATCACCTAATTTTTAACTTAAATGTATTAAAAGGAAACATGATCTTTCTTAAAGTGTAAAATCAATATTACTTGCCGTATACATAAAGTAACATTTAAAATAAATACAATGAAAACAAAAAAGTAATGTTTAAAATTTTAACCAAATACTGCTGCCTATGAAACTCCTTACATTAAGAGATTAGCAAGTGTTTGAAAGCTAAAGACACAACAAGTGGAGACCTTCTCCTTAATCTGATGAGGTTTGAAAAAATTGAAACATGAATAACTTATCTTGTGATTTCATACCATCAGATGCTGTGCTGAAGTACTTGTAATATATTAGTGCCACACAGTTCCCTAAAACCACATTTTGGGTAACACTGCTGTGGGCAATGGAGCTGCTAAATGAATTTGAGCACTGGAGTGATATAGTTAAATTTGCATTTTAGAAAGATGCAAGGAAAAAAGTGTAGAGAGTAGATATGAAGAAAGTAAATCTGGAGCAAAAAAATGGTTTTTAGGAGATTATTATAGTAAGTCAAGCAATTGATGATAGAGCCTGAGGTAGAGAGGCAGGGAATGGAGATGATTTAGGATGTTAAGGAGGCAGAGTTTGTAGTACTTGGTGATAGACTGAACCAGAATAAGAAGAATGATAATCAGGGATAACCTATAGAAACTTGGGTAACTGGAAAAAGTAGAGGAGGAGGCAAAGTGGGAAGGATGAGTTCACTTTTAGACACTCCTTATTCCTGTTTTTTTGTTTTTGTTTTTGTTTTTCTTTTTTTAAGTTGGAGTCTCACTCTTGCCCAGGCTGGAGTGCAGTGGCATGCTCACGGTCACTGTAGTCTCAACCTGCTAGGCTCAGGCCATCCTTCCCATTTAGACTTCCAAGTAGCTGGATCTACAGGCACATGCCACATGCCTGGCTAATTTTTTTGCTTATTGTAGAGATGAGGTCTCACCAAGTTGCCCAAGTTGATCTAGAACCCTCAGGTAATCCTCTTACCTCTGTCTCCTTTTAAGGCTGAGTCACATGAATTTGCTTTTCAATTTATGGATTTGTTTGTTTCTTTGGGGTATTGTTAAGGTTTTCCTCACTCCTTTGTATTTTTTGTAAACTGTAAATTAGATATAAAGGCTTGATTAGATTTAGGTTAAGCATTTTTTGGGGGGGAAATAACCCTTTATAAATGATGCAATAGATCAGAGGCACATAGTGTCTGGTTGTCCCATGATTATTGATGCTAAATTTGGTTACTGGTTAAGACAGGACCAGCCAAATTTGTCCATTGTAAAATTATAGTTCTCATTTTGTGACTAGCACGTAATCTGTGGGTGACTTTGGCACTTTTTCCCATTAATCTTTTACTTAAGTGGTTTCATTTTTAAAAAACTTTTTATTGTGGAAAATGTCAAACATAATAAAAGTAGAGAGAGTGGAAGGTGCTCACCCTTATATTCACCATCCACCTTCAATTATTATCAACACGTGAACTAGCTTATTTTATTTCTATTCTTGTCTATACCACTCTTCTTCCTTCTCTACTGGATTTTTTGAAGTAGTTTCCAGGCGTTAAACCATTTTACCAGGAATACTCAGAACATATCTTCAAAGAACTTTTCAGGCATGTTTTAGGTATGCTGACATCTGACCAGCAGTTTTTAGGTATCCTGTCAAAGGAACAGAGAGTACTGGAGTGAGTGTTGTATAGGTAGGCACACTGGAAGGAGAAGAGGGTTATGGATTTGAGTGTGATGAATCATGGATTCCAGCCTGGACGGGCAGAAGTAAAAGCTCGGAGATGGCTGATGTAAACTAAGACAAAAGAGAAGAAATTAAGGGTACAGAGACCTGGCTTAAGGGAACAGAAGGCCTACTTGGCTAAATACCAGCATCTCCTTGATTCTGGAAATAGAGGAGAGTCTTTGCCAGCTGTTGGGTAGTAAAACGGTTAAGAGATAGGCAGGAAGATAAACTGTGGTCAGATAGTAGAATTTTAGAGGTCCAGGTTTTAAGATGTGTGGTCCAAGATCCAAGGTTTGTCCGTAGATGTGGTTGGTTAAAGTCGAAGGGAAATTGAAGTCAGGGAATCAATTGTGAGACAGGTTTTGAGTGGGTTCATCCACGTAGCTATTGAATTTGCCAGGGTAAAGAGAGAGAGAGAGCCTGGTATGGTTAGAGTAGGAAATGGTGCATGATTCTGTGAAGTTTGAAGATGTGGGGTAGTTGCTTTGCAGTAGAGCTGGGGCACTGTACAATAGTTGGAGGCTTAGTCAGTGGTGGGAGAAGACAAGGTGAGAAAAATGCAAAACACCCGTTTTAAATAGCTTGTAAGCCTGTTGTGATATATCAGACATTGCTGTCTAGTGGTTGGGGTAGGGAAACCCGTGGGTAGAGAAATCCTGAAGAGGAAAAGAATTGTAATATGTGTGTGTGGCGGGGGTTTGAAGCAAGAGCTCTGGAGGAGACACACTTGATCATTTAAGTAGTGCTAGTATTAGGGAGGTTGGTCAGTGAGCCTCCTCACTGTTTTATCCCTGAAGGCTTCCTTATATAGTAACCCCACATGTTTTTTTGATGGGCGTTTGTTTTGTTAGCTGGTCTTCGTGAGGATTTGTGTTGTATTCCTTACACTTTGTTTGTAGGCTTTGGATGGGCGTGGGTAGAGGAGGTGCCTGTACCTGGATGAAACAGTGGTCCAAGAACTCCCAGTATTATCTTGCTGCTGGTGATCACTTGCCTCTTAAATATCAAGAAAGCCACTGATGCCCAGGACTGGAGGTGGTGTGGCCCCTTTTCTGAGCACATCTTATTCTGAACTTTGTCTCTAAAATACCAGGGAAGGCCGGGCTCGGTGGCTGAGCCTGTAATCCCAGCGCTTTGGGAGGCCAAGGTGAGTGGATTGCCTGAGCCTGCGGGTTTGAGACCCCCCTGGGCAACTTGGTGAGACCTCCTCTCTACAATAAATCAAAAATTAACCGGGCATGGTAGCACGTGCCTGTAGTTCCAGCTACTTGGAAGGCTGAGGCAGAAGGATCGCTGGAGCCCATCGGGTCAAGACTGCGGTGGCCGGGAGAGGCCACTGCACTCCAGTCTGGGCAACAGAGTGAGACTCCAACTCAAAATAAATACATAGATACATACATACATACATACATACATGTATAAAGAAAAGAGAGTTCTAACTACTATTTACTCACAAATCAGCCAAGCCATCCAAAAGATGGTGACCTTATTTTGTGGAATACAAAATATTAAAGTAAGTATTAGTA